>NC_134486.1:40605748-40905748 GCF_040206685.1 Ascaphus truei
TTCATATTTGCTATGGCCTCACTTCTTTTCAAATGATGCACTTCTTTTTACCAGCCTCATGTCTCCAACACTATTCATATATCTCCATCTCTCCTTTCTTCGCCACTTCTGGTTCACATGAACTACTTTCTTACTTGCGCCCTCTGTCACTACACAGCTATACCACCTGCACTAAAACACACCCCTACAAATCATCCTCACACATCCTCTTTCTATCCATACTTCACCTCCTTGCTTCTGGGGATATCTCCCAATCCTGGTCCCTGCCTTATTTCTACATGCTCATCCTCGCCTCCCACTTGCAACTTCTACTCCTTCTGGTGTCAACCCCTCCAACCTCATACCCATCCCCTGCCACCCTCCCTCCTCTCTCCCATTCTCCTCTGCCCTTTGGAATGCTCAATCCCTTTCTAACAAGTTCCTCTCTGTGCATGACTTCTTTCTCTCTCACACTCTGCTCCTATTTGCTATAACTGAGACCTGACTCACTCAGTCTGACTCAGCGCTGGAAGCTGTCCTCTCTTATGGTGGCCTTTCTTTCTCCCACACTCCGCACCCTGATGGCAGGGGTGGAGGCGTGGTCTCCTCCTCTCCTCTCTCTGCCGTTACCGAACCCTTCCTATTCCTCCCTCTCTTGCTTTTCCTTACTTTGAGGCTCACACTGTCCAGATCTTCTCTCCTTTCCCTGTCCACATGGCGGTCATCTATTGCCCACCTACCTCTACTCATCCCCCTTCTGCCTTTCTCTCTCACTTTGAATCCTGGCTCTCTTTCTTTCTCTCTTATGACTCCTCTGTTCTTCTCCTTGGGGACTTCGACTGCCACATTGATGACCCCTCTCTCCCTTGAGCTTCCCGCTTTCTCTTTCTAACCTATTATTTTGGCCTTCAACAGTGGACTGCAGCCATCACCCACAAAGATGGCCACTACCTAGACCTGTTTTTCACTAAAAACTTTTCTCTCTCTGATTTCTCCATTTCCCCCTTTTCTCTCTCTGACCATCACCTTATCTCATATTCTCTCTCTCGTTTCTCCTCTTTTCCATCTCCAGCTACCCCTCATTTCTGCAGAAACCTGCGCTTTATTAACCTACAAGCTTTTGATTCCACTTTACAGTCCCCCATCTCCTCTCTCAGCTCTGTTCAGACCCTGGCAACCTGGTCAGGAATTACAACTCTGCCTTATCCTCCTTCTCTTGATTTACATGTCCCGCTTTCTCTCTGCCATTCTCACCCTTCTAACCCCAGACTCTGGATTATTCCCACACACGCATGCTGCGTTCCTGCACTTGTTCCTCTGAACGCCTCTGGAGGAAATCTCACACTCTCGCAGACTTCCTTCACTACAAATTTATGCTATCCTGTTTCAACTTTGCCTTCTCTCAGGCTAAACAAACCTACTTTTCTTCACTAATAACACCCACAAGTCTAACCCACACCGACTCTTCTCTGTCTTTGATCTCTACTCAAACCACCCTCAACTGCCTCTTCTTCCTACATCTCACCTCAGGACGTTTCTAACTATTTTAAGGAAAAGGTGGAATCCATACGTCAGAACATCCCCTCTGTTTCCTCCACCCATCTTACACCGCTTCCTAACTCTCCTCCTGCTGTCCTTGACTCTTTCTGCTGTATCAGAGGAGGATGTGTCACTCTGATCTCCTCTTCTCCCTCTACCACTTCTCCTCTTGATCCTATTTCCTTCCATCTCCTAAAATCCCCTACGCTCGCACACATTTTTAACTCCTCCCCCTACTCTGGTACCTTTCTCTTCTCCTTCAAACATGCAACAGTTATACCATTACTCAAAAACAGCAGGCTTGACCCTACCTGTCTTTCTAACTATCGACCTGTCTCCTTCCTGCCTTTTGCCTCTTAACTCCTTGAATATCTTGTATTCTCTCGCTTGCTCCACTTTCTCAACACCTATTCTCTCCTAGACCCTCTACAATCTGGCTTCCGCACTGCTCATTCGACTGAAACAGCCCTCACTAAAATAACTGACGACCTCCATGCTGCCAAAGGCAGATGTTATTACACTCTGCTCATATTACTTGACCTCTCTGCAGCATTGGACCACCCTCTTCTTCTTCACATTCTCCATACTCTTGGTATTCGTAACAAAGCTCTATCCTGGATCTCCTCTTACCTCTCCCATCGTACTTTCATTGCCTCTTCTGCTAACACCTCCTCTATCGATCTCTCTGTAGGGGTACCCCAGAGGCTCTGTCCTGGGACCTCTTCTCTTTTCTCTGTACACACTTTCTCTAGGTGACCTAACCACATCTCTTGGGTTTAAATATCACATCTACTGTATGCTGATGACACACAAATTTACTTTTTAACCCCTGACCTTACTCCTGCTGTACAGACCAAAGTTTCTGAATGTCTGTCTGCGATATCATCCCGGATGGTCCTCCGCCGACTTAAACTTAACATGGCAAAAACAGAGCTCTTCATACTATCTCTCAAACATGGCCCTACTACCTACTTTCACAGTATTGTTGGAAGTACTATCATTCACCCAGTAGCCCAAACACGCTGCCTACTCCTCTCTCACATTCTCCTCTCACATTCAAAACGCATCTAAAACCTGCAATTTTTTCCTCCACAATATTACAAAGATACGCCCTTTCCTATGTTGCTCGACTGCTAAAACTCTGACTCAGGCCCTCATTCTCTGCTGTCTCGATTACTGTAACCTCCTGCTGTCCAGCCTTCCTGCTCTCACCTGTCTCCCCTACAATCTATAATAAAGGTTGCTACCAGAATCACTCTACTCTTTCCAAAATCTGTCTCGGCGTCTCCCCTGCTGAAATCAGTCTCCTGGCTTCCTATCAAATCCCGCATCTCGCACTCAATTCTCCACCTCACTTTTAAAGCTTTACACTCTTCTGCCCCTCCTTACATCTCAGCCCTAATTTCTCGCTATGCACCATCCCGACTCTTGCGTTCTGCTTAAGGATGCCTTCTCTCTACCCTCTTTGTATCTAAAGCCCTCTCCCACCTTAAACCTTTCTCACATTCTGCCCCACAGCTCTGGAATGCCTTTCCCTCAATCCCCAACTAGCACCCTCTCTATCCACCTTTAAGACCCACCTTAAGACACACTTGCTAAAGAAGCATATGAGTAGCAGCTTGGCTAATAATATAAACCTGATACATAAAGCTTGACCCCCTGCAGACGCACTTACCAGAACTCCCTCCTACTGTCTCTGTACGTTCTCCCTACCTACCAATTAGATTGTAAGCTCTTCAGAGCAGGGACTCCTCTTCCGAAATGTTACTTTTATGTCTGAAGCACTTATTCCCATGACCTGTTATTTGTGTTATTTGTTATTTATATAATTGTCACGTGTATTACCCCTGTGAAGCACTATGTACATTAATGGTGCTATAAAAATAAATAAAGGGAAAATGCTGCACACTGTCCAAAAAAATGAATAAAGGATACAAATACTGGAGCTCCTGTTTCAGGACTCTCTGTGATAATCCAAAGTATAATGAAGGGTAAAGGAACAGGGCTCCACGGATTTCTAAACAAACTAATTTATTGCCAAAAAGATAACTTGACGTTTCGGCCACATTTGGCCTTTCTCAAAAGCAGAATGGCATGTGGGAGCGGGAGAGAATTATACATGTGGGATGGGGTGGATGTGATACCAGGTAGGGGGAGAGGGGAGGACACATGTGATGAGGAGAGGGGATAACACATTGGATGAGGGAGATATGGTGAAGTGGATGACATGGATGTTGCTGGAGGGTTTGTGGGTGAAACCCTCTACCTCCTCCTCCTCCTCTCTAATTCGCCACCAATTCCTCCTTCTCTGCTTGGCCTGCTCGCATGTGGAGCTCACTTTCCAACACTGGCTCTACTGTCCCAGACTGTGCAGCACAGGAGTGCTAATCTATTCTGCTCGTCTAGCCCACCCAGCGCATTTTAAGGGGTCTGATTATTATGTCAGATTTTTGGACTTTAGAAAGGGCCCAGCCCATTCAGGCCCTACCCTAACTAAGCCCCTAAGAAACACAGAGAATGTTCTAAGTTTCTCTCTGTACTAAGAAATTATATAACATACATTTACTGCAACATACTGTATAATATTATTTGGATTTGTAATAAAATTAAGAAATATGGATATTTTTTTTACAGGATTCTAGGTCAGTATAATATCACAACTTGTCATTCAATGATAAACGCATCTGTGGCATGTATGTAGGATAAGATTTTTTTTTGAGATAAGTATTACACTCTAAAAATGACATCAAGTGAAAAACTACAGGGTTTATTTATGTCCTCCCAAAGCTAGTGAAATTGCCAAAGAAAACTAATAAGCACATTCAGTAAGAAATAGGAGTGCGTGCCATGCTAAGAGTTTTTTCTCTTCAAACCCCTATAATATATGTAAAACAAATAAGAAAAACAGGGAGAACTTCACCAAACTAGCCAATCAAATATACTCATGTACATATTGCGAAGCCAAAATATCAGACCATATTTACTAAGTGATGCTAACTCACAAGAGATACCGTAGCTGTGTAATGGTAATGGTCCTAGCACACTGATGCTTTAAAGCTTTTGTATAGCAGCTGCTATTCTGTTAAGTAGCACTTACTGGTTAAAGGTCAAGGGGAAGGAACTAGGGCAGTCTGGAGGAGAGCAGGGCACAGAGTAGGACTGCTACGGAGGGGGGTGCGGGTTGGTGGTTATCTGCAATTGCCGATCAGGCGGAGTGCTGGAAAAATTTTCCACGAGTGCTAGTTAAGTGCGTCACTATGCCTGGCTACACATGAAAGCTACTGCATTTTAACTTTAATTAACATGCTTGTGACTGTTACAATGTAAAGTTTGAATTTAGTTCATTTTCAAGTCTGTATCGCACTCATCTGCCTGTTACATTCTGGTGAATACACAGTCATCTCAGGTGTGATAAAATACACTAGGGGTCATTCATCAAACTGCGATAGTGCCGATTAGGGATCTATTGCCCGGAAACTCCCATTGACTTCAATGGCCCCCATTCACTTGAATGGGACATAAAGGCTGGGTGTCATCATAATGCGATCTGCACTATCGTGGAGGAATCGGCGCTCTCTGTCATTGACTTTAATTGTAGGTATCGCCGACTTTGTCATGATAGCGCGGATTGTGATTTGATGACTCCCAGCCTTTATATCCCATTCAAGTGAATGGGGGTTATTGAAGTCAATGGGAGATTCTGGACATTCGATCCCTAATCTGAACTATCGCAGTTTAATGAATAAGCCCTAATGTATCTTATCACCCCTTGGATGTATTTACAACCAAAGACAAAACACTAATAAAAGTCTCCACCATTAAAATATATATAAACATATACAGTATTTTTAAATGATTAAATTAAAGTACAAATAGAATCAATACCACTAAAGAATCAATTATCCAATTAGGAAGAATGTAAATGTAATATTGTATTTTGACATTACATTTTTACATGCACCTTATCCTTTGCTGCTTATATATTATTATTCAATTATTACTAGAACATAACTAATTTCCTAATTGGTTGAATAATAAAAACCTATTTGTCTCTTAAATTATGCTCCCGACTGAGATTTCCCTGCTGACATTACTTTCAATAGATCCACATGTGTGTTAAGAAATAATGTGAAATAATATATTTGGATTTCCGCTGCTCACCTTAGGCAACTCTTAAAAATAGCTGCTATCATTAGATACACAATGCATAAAATCTTTAAAGGTTTCAAGCCTATGGCACCAAATTAGGATGAATAGTGTTATACTGCTTTGCTTAATAAGGGTGGGAAACTAATGAGCCAGTCATTTAAATATGAGTCCTAAAGAATGTAGCAAAATTCTGTCCATAGATGCTTGTTGTGTTGCAATTTTCACACCTGAAATAATGAAAAAGTATCATGTAACATACACTTAAAGTACTGATGAATAGAGCCCTGAAGAAATGAACTGATAGCAAGAAACAGACAACAGGGAAGCTGCCATCTGTGAAATTTAAATAGAATAAAGAGGGAGAGATAAATGATTTCTCTGTGCCTAATTTACCCTGTTTTTTTTATTTTTTTTTATTTTATCCTGGAGCAGGAACAATTTTCCTTTTTTAAACAGCAACGTTAGTTAAATGATCTTCCGATGACACTTTTTGACAGTAACCAAATTTTTAAGGCTGCAACAGTTTCATTTTATTTAATATTTGGCAGCACTGAATGCTATTTTTGTACAAATAAAATATGCCCACTATGTAATTAATTTACTGCTAAAACGATTACTATTTTGTTCTGTGATGTACAAATATACAGCCATTGCAAAATAGTAAAGTACTGTATACTGATAGCAGAATGAAGGCTAATGACTCAGGATTTACAGAATAACGGTGCTAGCCTAAACCTTAATGGTGGGGAGGGGAAGATTCACTAAGCTCCAAAAAGAGGTGTGGAAGCTCAATCCCACGTTATAGATCATTCAATATTAGAGCTTAGAGTATACTGACTATTGTACCTTAAGACTCTTTTACTTGAATGCATCTGACGGTGTGCTATGGCTAAGGTGCATTAAGGAAAGTACTATGCACTAAGGCAGGGGTGGGCAATTATTTTTTCACTCCCCTTCTCTCTCACTCTTCTCCCCATATCCCAGGCCCTACCTGTAGCTGGGCCTGAAACAGGTCCTTGGTGTAGCTGGGCCTGAAACAGGTCCTTGCCAATGCCCACACCACAGGTAGGGTGTGAGTCCCTACCTGTGGCAGGCCACAAGAAAACACCCCGGGAGCCGGATACTTTGCCCCCCCCCCCCCTAAACTAAGATGTATAGTAAATCTGGACCATTGACATAAAGAAAGCTCTAGGAATAGTTTACATAGACAGCATACGGTATGTGTGTATATGTGCGTGTGTCAGGTAATTATTATATAAGTGCATATATTTTTAGGGTTACTGTGGGAAGCCAGTGGTTGGAAAATAAAAGTTTTGAAACAGGATAGATCCCTATGAAAGGAAGACAGTGATACTAAAAGTAGAGTTAATTGATGGAGGAATTGAAAAAGACTGGGAGGAGTAAATAGTTGACACAACAAGTAGTTTGATGAGGAGTGCAGTAGGCTAACTGTATTAAACTGAAAACATTTTCCCATTACAGGCTATCTTTACATTATAGTTTATGTACTCTTAAGCTGCACTGACTTGCATTTTATTTTGGCATATATGTTTGCTTGAAGATGATTCTGATCTTATTCTATTTGCTTCTTAAGGTGTGTGATAGAAAAGTCTGCTGATGGGCAGATTGTGTTCAAGCTCACAATCTCGGAGAAAGAGACCGTGTTTTATTATCGCACAGTAAATGGTTTGCAGCCTCCTATAAAAGTAATGACACAAGGGAGATTTCTTGTGAAGAAATGGATTCATCTTAGTGTGCAGGTGAGTGAAAAAAAACTTAACATTTGGTTAAACATGAAAAGTGTTTCAAAATGATGTGTGAAAATAAGCTCTTGAGATATAACAAGCATATCCACAAATGTATTTTTGAGTAAATAAATGGAAAATGATTTAGTTGATTTGGCAATGGATTCTGGATAGACTAATTAAGGAAATTTTACATGAAGCTATTAAGAGAATGATTTCAGACAAGCATTAAATAGGATTTGTAGGTTATTTGAAGAATTTTGCAATACTATCTAAATCTCTCTCTATCACCAGGATATGTGTATCTATCTATAGCCAGGTGGGAGGAATAGGACAACAGGGTGTCCTTACTAGCCACTGAGCTACCGGTACTGGGACAAGCCGGAAGGAGCAGTCACTAACAGGCTGTCAGTACCACAGGGTTCAGTAACAAAGAGGATGCCGAACTTTTAAAGGGAAATAGTATTTTATTCAGCTACAGCAACAACAATAATTTCAGCATCCGGGTTCCCACCTGAGAGGCACACTGATGTGGGGTGTTGGAAGGACTGGGCAAAATCTTACACTAAGGTGGGGCTCAGTGGTTGTCCTCTATTGTGAGGGATCAGGCCGTATGACACCGATTCTTTGTTGGGTGAGCTACTCTGTGCTAGCTGTCAGCCTTTAGCCTTGCTACATCTTAGGAGACCTAAGGCTAAGGTCCCCCGCTGGAGGCTGCTGACATCCCGGCGCGTGCACAGAGCTAGATCTTAAGTTGAGGTCTGTAGGCAGAGTTCTCGGGCGTGGGGGGGGGGGGCATTGACATTCTTTAAAAAATGCAATACTGACACCAGCGGCATGGTGATAAACTGAGCAAATCAAGTCGGAAAAATGTAGTCGTATTTACGTACCTTAACCTCTTAGATGCCGATATTAAAATGTTGAAGTTCGTTCTGGTGCTAAATGAGGTTAATGGTGTGCCATCACTGTTGCATCTACTGAACATGTAAAGTCACTAACAGTGAGGATTGGGTAACGTACAGTTAACTATATATTAGATTCCCTTCAAGTGAATACTAAGTGACGCAGCATTGAGTGACCTAGTTCTCTCTATACTGAATAGGGGTTTTAATGTGTAATCATCCACATGAGCATCATGTTCGTAGAACAATCCTAAACTCCGTTTGGGAAAGCTATACTAACAAGTCAGCCATGGGTGCAGTGTTCACATATCACAGAGGACTACACATGAATGATCAAGTGTTCAAACTGGAATAACAGGATCAGTTAAAACACAAAAGAAATAGCATTAAATACCCTTACCAAACCTCACTCAGTATGAAAAGTGTTAGTGGTCAGATGGCCCTCTGATTGGCTCCCGGCGCACCATGTGACTGCGTTGCCGCACGGGCACACAATACATTTGTATCCCCTCCCGGCTGATGCATAACAATATGAAGTAAGCCAGGAAGCGAGGTGACACCGCCTGCTACAGAGGAGCTAAGGGGTTGGTGTAAGGCGCGCATGCTGTCACGTGCTTCCGTCACCAGCGGGGACCTTGCCTTACTTGCCTCACTCCCTATCCCTTTGTTGTTTCTTTAAGGGACCTTGCCTTAGCCTGAGCTGAATCAGACAGGGTCCCTTTTATCTGTCCATCAACATACATATCAATCAATACATATTTTGTTAGGATGACGTTACAGGTGTAACTGCTGTCTCTCGGCCACATCACGGGACAAATGTGCAGCCATCTCTCGTGCGTCTCTGGTGACATCCCATCTATATTCCAATTACCTGCAACAAGTACTCGAGTTTGCCATGAATTGTTCCTCCTGTATTTAGTGGTCAGAAGGAATTATTATTTGTGTGGTTGCAGTTCAGTGCCTGGCCAGCAGATGGCAAAGTGAATGTCTTTGCCTATGGCGAATATTGGATGCTACAGTACATACTGTATATACTCAATGTCTGATAACAGGTGTCTTTAAGGCCAGATAAAAAGCATGGACATTACAGTAATCCATTGTTAAATGACCTTGGTCACTCAAGATGTTATCAAATTTAGGTGTTTCACATTTTATTGCAAAACAGAATGATAAGTACGTTATTTAACATTATCTTCACTGTAGACTGTTACCTGGGACATGCTGTATGATGCCAACTCTTTTTAATAGACCCCAATTCAGTTTCACATACAGATAAAGCTGGGACAGATAAAAAGGCGACTGAATCTGAGATCTATGACCATATCATTGACAAGTATGAATACTTAAAAAAATTCACCAAACCCGCTCAGTTGGAAGAATTCTATATGGCATAATTTGTCAATGAATCATTGCTATATTAGAACACCCCGGTGTGCAGGCAGCACAAGAGGTTGTTGGTCACTACACCCATCTTTTGCGGGTATGTTTGATCATGGCAACTTCAAAAGGAGAAAGATCGGGACCAGAAGATTGAATAATCATACTTACCGAGACTCCAATATGCCACAACTGGCTTACCAGCCTGCCTCAATACCAATACTACTACCATTACAGTCCAACCAGCACTGAAAACCCAATTAACCTACATCCTTGCTTCCTGCTCCTACCTGAGTACCAGCCTCAAACTGATTCTACCTGTATGGCCCCATCTGGATACCTATCCCAATATCATCAGCAGGGACAAAATAGCTCTGTCAGCCTGCATTCCGACTACATGATCGACTTGAGCGGCTACGCACAGTACACCCCTGACATTGGGTCACCTGCACCCAGTTGGCAAGGTTTATAATGAAGGTAAATATAATGTACTGTATAGTAGTAACTGTAATTCCCAATGGCACACATACTGTATTGTACTGTATGCGTGTCATAGCCCATAAATGCATTGATGCATGTGCACTAAAGCGTGCGTTCACGCATGCACACTTTGGTGTGCATTTGTGCATGCATACTACAGTTCTTGTATACTTAAAGCATTATCAACATTTTTTTCCCCAGAAATGAAAGCGTCAAGTCGACAGCCAGAAGATGATGTTGATGGAAGTCGAAAACCCCTATATTTTAAACTTTCATTTTTTTACTTTTATATTACTAGCTTTACTATTCTAAAAATCTGATATTTATATTCATGTTTCTTAAGTTTTACGGTACTTTTCTAAATGCTTGTTTTTCACGCTTGTTTGGCATGGTACATACTGTATGTGATAGATAGATTTATGTGATCACCTTTAATAACATTTCACACTGAAATGTTTCATGCTTTAATTTCACTTCCTGGTGAATTACACACAGGGCTATTGCAGTATACAAAACAAATACAAAACTCCATGAGCCACAGCTCCCCATACCTCACGACTTGAAATGTTTAAGTTTTGGCTGCAAGGTTCCAAATGAACTGTCCCTGGACAGCTGAGAAATTCTTAAAGGATGTGACATCCCTCCCTTTAAGATGATGCCACATCCTTTGAAAAAAAAAAATGGAAGCTGTCACATGGTACTACAACCAATCAGATTGGGGATGTACCATGTAATGCCTCACATTGTATATCTCCCAATCCGATTGGTTGGAGTAAAATGTGATGGCAGCCTTTTTTTTTGGTGACGTCATCTTAAAGGAAGGGAAGCATAGCCTTCCTGATTGGCTGGTTTCCCTCCCTTTTGATGATGTCACATTCTTTAAAAAATAATTATAATAATTGCACATGGTACACCAGCCAATCGGATTAGGGGTGTACCATTTCACACTCAAATGTGATATCACAGGCATTATGTAAGGCCTGTCTCGTCTCATTTGAAGCCAAGAAGACGACGAGACAACAGCTATTGGATTAGATTACAAGTAAAGAAGAAAAGAAAGAAGAACATAATTTACCAGAAGACCATCTGCTGCTGAGGAGCATTACGTCGAGGATCAAGAGGTTTCTGCTGCAGTTGGAATCGGAGGGTGACGACATCAAAGGTAAGAAAACATTGATTGTATATTGTTTTTGTGTTTTTGGTATTTTTATTGTATTTTTTTTTAGGTTGCCCATTGACTGTCAATGTGTTTATCGATGTCCCTGTGCCCCTTATCTATGGGCTATAGATAAGCACAGTGACAGCAATGCATTTCTTGGCAAATGTTTGTTTTTTTAATTTAATTGTTATGGTTTGTATTTTTGGTGCTTGTTTTTATTTAATTGTTTGCATTTTTGGGGCTTGTTTTTATTTGTTTGTATTTTTGGGGCTTGTTTTTATTTGTTTGTATTTTTAGAGCTTGTTTTTATTTAATAGTTTTGTATTATTTGTGGATTGTTTTTTTTTTTAGTTTTCCCATTGACTGCCATAGTGGCAAACCATGCCCATATTATATGGGCATGGTGTACTTCTGTGCCAATCAATTGGTTTATTAGCATTTTCTTTATTTTATTGCAATGGTATTTATTTTATTCAGTGATTGTTTTTTTCTTTGTAGCTTGCCCATTCATTGCTATAGTGGCAAACAGTACCCATATTTTATGGGCATGTTGTACCATTATGCAATCAATGGATTTATTGGCAATTGCTTGTTTGATTTAAATGTAATGTGTTGCATGTTTTGCCTTTTTTTTAGATTGTCCATTAATTGTCAGTGTGGCAATCCATGCCCATATTGGGGACATGTTTACCACTGTGCCAATTAATGGGTAGCAGAGGGGGTGGTTGCCACATGGAGAGTGGTCAGGCTGCCCAGGTGGGTGGCGGGGGCAGGGGGTTAACCCCTTAATTACTATTTTAGTAGTAGTTACTAACCACTAAGGTGATTAATGGGTTAGTGGCCAGTAGTTTCTTTTTTTCAATGAAATGTTGCTGCCAAAAGAGAACGGTGATGAGGACGAGGAGGAAGCCGAAGACGGCTTTTATCCTGGCGGGGTAAGTAGAACTTTTCTTTATGCTGGCTGGTTTTATTTTTAATGGGCAAATGCACTATTATCCATATCTGGATAATAGTAGTATTCCCACTACTGTACTGTATGTGTTGGGGGGGGGGGGGGCAGGGGGAGGTTGTTGGGGGTACAGGGGGTGGTGTTTTTTATTGGTAGAAAGTAGGTATTTTAATGTTTATTGGGGTAGAGGGGGTGAGTGAATGGGTACTTGGCCCAGGTTGGTGGTTAGGCCTACCGGGTGGGTAGTGGGAGGGGTTAACCCCTTCCTTACCATAGCTGTTACAACCGCTATGGTAATGAAGGAGTTAACTCCTCCCAAAAACTTCCTGGTAGCCATAACCACCCACCCTGGTCCATGTACCCTCTTCACTCACCCCCTCTACCTCCAATAAACTGTACCTTAACCCCTTCATTGCCTTAGCGGCTAGCCGTTAAGGCAATTAAGCTGCTTTAATGGGATTTTTAATAATAGTGTATGGGAGCAGGGGGTCTCCAGAGCTGAATTGCATTGATTTCAGTTACAGGGACCCCTGCTTCCTGAGTTATAGGCCCCGGTATGGAGTGCCATTATTCCCATAATGTTTACATCTTCCACGTCACGTGACCGGTAGATTTAAATGGAAAGGAGAAACCGGCACCCCATACGGGGGCCTATAACTCGGAAGAAAGGCGGCCCCATGGCTGAAATTAATGCGGTTCAGATCAGGAGACCCTCTGCTCCCAAAAACTATTATTAAAATTCACATCAAAGCAGCTTCATTATCTTATCAACTAGCAGCTACCATTATGAAGTTTTTTTTTAATAATAGTGTACTTGGAGCAGGGGGTCTGCTGAGCGGAACCGCATTTATTTCAGCCTCAGAGACCCCTACTTCGAGAGTTACAGGCACTGATATGGGGTGTTGATTTCTCCTGCAGTATTTAAATCCCCCAGTCACAAGGGCCATCATGTGGAGGATTTAAAAATGGTGGGGATAGAGGTCCTGTATCTCAGAAAGCAGGGGGTCCCTGAGGCTAAAATCAATGCAGTTCAGGTCAGGAGATACCCTGCTTCCATACACTAATATTAAAATTAATATTTAAATTGCACGATCGCCTGAAAGAGCCGTGCATGGTGGCCCAGTGTCTCCGTGCAGCTCTCCCAGCCTGCAGTTTAAACAAACACTTTCAGTGCAATAACATTTAGGGAAAAAAAAACAAGAAAAAAAAACAAGTGGCACGATCCAGCAGTTTTTGACCGCACTTTAAAAAAATTGTGTTTTTTCTTAGTGAATACTGTTTTGACACACATTTATTATTGTGCGGTAAAACAATGTTTATGAGTTTATCGAGGTTTAGTGAATAGACCCCTGTATGTACAAATCTACTGTTAAATAAACAGCTGAATCACATTATAACACGGTGCTCGGGGTCCACATAATGAGACCGTGTTATAAACAGGATCGCGAAATGGCCACCGCGCGAGGACTTACTCGACATCTGAAGCTCTTTCCTCATCAGGCTGGTAGAGAATCGCTACTAGTGTATGAAGGGTCCGATACCTGCATGGTAAGGTAAAATTATTATTTTATTTTTTATTATAATGTATAATTTATAAATTATACTATACAATGCAGGAATCAAACTCATGAACCTTCATACACTAGTAGCGATTCTTTACCCGCTACACCATAGATTTGGTGTGATGTCAGTGACTCTATTATCAAACAACTTCTACTGCACAGTACTGAAAGGCAATTGTTAAATTTGATAATAGCATCCATCCATGAGCACCATCCAGACTCTTGCGTTCTTCTCAAGGATGTCTTCTTTTTACCCCCTTTGTATCTAAAGCCCTCTCCCGCCTTAAACCTTTTTCATTGACTGCCCCTCACCTCTGGAATGCCCTTCCCCTCAGTACCCGACTAGCACCCTCTCTATCCACCTTTAAGACCCACCTTAAGACACACTTGCTTAAAGAAGCATATGAATAGGACTGTGGCTATTCTGAACACATGGCACATAAAGCTTGGCCCCCTGCAGATGCACTTACCAGAACTCCCTCCTACTGTCTCTGTACGTTCTCCCTACCTACCAATTAGACTGTAAGCTCCTCGGAGCAGGGACTCCTCTTCCTTAATGTCTAAAGCACTTATTCCCATGATCTGTTATTTATATTATCTGTTATTTATTGGATTACCACATGTATTACTGCTGTGAAGCGCTATGTACATTAATGGCGCTATATAAATAAAGACATACAATACAATACAATAATAGAGTCAATAACAATAATAATAATTGCACCGTACAGTAGTTAAATGGATAAAACAAGGATTATGGTACACTCTAAATGAAACTCACCATGGGCCTTAATAATACAAAATATTACAAACAATTTAGAGTGTTGAATGGATGAATTGTTCATTTAGGATTTGGGAAAGAAATGTATTAATCTAGCCAACACAAATAATCTGAAGGAGGTGATCAAGAACGTACTGTAAATAAGCAATTAGAAGAGGCCAGGGAGGTCTTAGAATATAACACCAAATAACTGTTATCTACTAGGAAAGAATATGACAATGAGAAGGTGTAAATACAAAAAGGTTTTGGGACAAAACTGTTCATGACACATTCTATTACAGTATATTGCTATTTGTATTAACGTTGTAAATGTTTAGATAGTAGATTACTTATGTTGCTAACATTTTCCTTTATTGCTATTATCAAAATTCTAATTTCTGAATCACATGTCCAATAAACATTTTCTATTTTTTTTTAGATGGGATTGAAAATAGATTGCTCTGATTCAGAATTGATTTTGCCTTTATGGACTATTTCATGTTTTTCATTCAAAATCCGTCTTGTCTGCTATAATCCATTTTGATTTCCCATGACTATTTTGTCATGTCATTCAGATTGAACTGAGAAAGATTGTGAGATGTGAAAAAGGAACATGTAATTGTTTATGGAACACAACTTGGTACAGAAAACATATAATGTATCCAAGGTTTAAATAAGAATATAGCCTTAACGCCTGGACTTCTAATAGTCGTTCCCAAGGATGAGAATGGGCTTTGGTTTTATTCTGTTTTATTATACGCAGCTTGGATTTCCTAATAGTAACAGAGGTTATTAAGAAGTCATAAAGAGGTTCATTTTGAACTGGGAAATAGCTCTGAAGCTTGTTTTAGAGTAGATCAGAGGTCCCCAACTCCAGTCATCAAGGACGCTAACAGTGCAGGATTTAAGGATATCCTCTCATTAGCACAGGTGGCCCAATCATTTTGACTGAACCACCTGTGCTCTAGCAGGGGTATCCGTAAAACCTGCACTGTTAGTGGTACTTGAGGACTGGAGTTAGGAATCCCTGGTGTAGATGCATCAGAATGAATGAGATCCATCTAGTACATCTAGCTGTGCTATAACGTTCTCCATCCAAAGTATGCTTTTATTTAGCCTGTACCTGTAGATGAAGCTTTATTGTTATTTTGCCTTATAATAAATAAATGAACTGCCAAGAGATCAGTCTTCGGATATTTCATATGATATTAGGTAAGAAGAAACACACGATTATAAATAAAGGTCTCTTTATCAGTATTTTAAATATCTGTGCAACATCCAAAAAGCAGCTTCCTGTGAAGCAGGCTCCTAATGAATTTGCATTGAGCAAACCCAATCCTGATGAAACAAAAACTAGTGTAGAAGTATTCTGAAGATGTCAGATTGATGTGGCTTTTCTGGGTTCACGGTCCACAATTATAAAACATAACCTATTTGGTAGCCTTTATTTTGCCTTTTCATATCAATGTAACTCTGCCATAGTTTGGCAGACAGTAGCACGTTAAAAGCTTTGGAAAGAAAGTTTAAAATCAAAAAGCAAAGGGGAGACCTGGACTGTATTATTCTCGAGAGAGCAAAATGCTCTTAGGATGCCTATTGAAATCAGCATTATTATTTCAATACTTGTCAAATATGAGTCATTTCCTAGTTCAGGCAAAATTTCTTTATAAATCTTTAAATCTTCCAGTTCTTTCAAGAAAAGGTTAAGGTACTTATGATTTAATGAAACCACTTTACATCATAACTGTTTGACTATCAAGTGAAAACCTGTCCTTTACAATTGTGACAGTCTTTTATTTTGTGCACACCTTTATATGAAGGAGAATCATCTTTTCTTTTACTATACTGAAATTAAATTATTCAGAATAAATATGCTTTAGAATAAACACAAAAAATATACAGTACAATTACTCTGTTCTTCATAATGATCTTAAACCTTTTGGGGCTGTGTTTCAATTACAGCAAAGTGCTGTTTTGTCCTTAAATTGATGCTTTAAGGCAGCTGTGTGCAAACTGGGGGGCTCGCCCTCCAAGGGGGCGTGGGATTTTCTAAGGGGTTGCAGAGCCCCCGCGCTTTTCACCCAGGCATGTAAATTAAATGCCGGGGGAGGCGCGAGGCCTCTGCAACTTCACTTACCAGCTCTCAGCCGGCTCTTCCCCGACGCGTCACCATGACAACCCAGCGTCAAATGGTGCCGCGGGGTCAAATGGCAATGCGTCACATGACGTTGTGATGTCATATGATGTATGGCGCCCATGAGCAGGTAAGGAGGGGGGTGTCGACAAGTGTGAGTCAGAGACGAGGTGTGGGGGGGGGGCGCGAACATAAAAGTTTGCGCACCCCTGCTTTAAGGAGACAACTCCAGTTCTAGTATCAATTAATTAAGGTGCTTTATATTAATTGTGCACTTTTCACATCTGTGAGTAATTTGGGGAGTAGAAGGAGTTATTTGACACAGCAATGCAATTACACTGGTGACCAACTTTATTCTTACTTGGCTAGCTCCGCAAATTTCAGAAAATCCCGGTGATGTGCGGTTTTGTGTCGTTTTCTCCCGGGGTATATAGCGTTATTTTCGCGGCTGTGATTTAAGCATTTTATTCCCGCAGGCTGCAATACTGCAATGCCGTGTAAAAACGCATGGGGGCGTTTGCGAGCTGTTGTCTTTAAAGCCGTCCCCTATAACCCCTAACATACAGTACTGTACATTTTTATTCATAGTGTACATGTGCAGGGGGTCTCCGGAGCTGAACCGCATTGGTTTCAGGTCGGGGGACCCCCTGCTCCCCGAGATACAGCCCCCTTTATGAGGTGCCGGTATGTCTCTGCGTTTAAAGGTCCCGATCACGTGATCGCGACCTGTAAACTAAGCAGAGGGATACCGGCACCCCATATAGGGGCCTGTATCTCGGGGAGCAGGGGGTCCCCGGACCTAAATCCACAGCGGTTCTGCTCCGGAGACCCTCTGCACATCTACAGTATGAATAAAAAACATATATAAATAAACACTCGTTCCTTACCTTAGTGGCTATGTGCTATGGTAACGAAGCAGCATTTCTGTATTTTAATAATATTGTACAGTGAGCAGGGGGTTCCCTGAGCCAGAAGATAATGCTCAGGGGACCCCCTGCTCCTGCACAATATTATTAAAAATACAGAAATGCTGCTTCATTACCATAGCGTATAGCCGCTAAGGCAATGAAGGGGTTAACTCACCGTGCTCGCTTTATTGTGGGTAGCGGGGGTGGGTGAAGGGGGTATTTGGCTCTTGGTGTGAGTTTAGGACTTGCGGGGGGGTTGCGGGTGCACTTAACCCTTCACGGCCGTAGCAGTTAATACCACTACGGTCATGAAGGGGTTAAGCCCTCCCGCTACCCCCCGCAAGCCCTAAACAACCACCGTTGGGGCTAATACCCCCTTCACCCACTCCCGCTACCCACAATAAAAAAAATCACACACAGCAGCCGCCCAAAAAATAAATAAATAAATCTAAATAAATAAATAAATAAATGAATATAAATAAATACATTTGAAATACATTTTTATTTATAGTGTAGATGTGCAGGGGGTCTCCGGAGCTGAACCGCGTTGGTTTCAGGTCGGGGGACCCCCTGCTCCCCGAGATACAGCCCCCTTTATGAGGTGCCGGTATCCCTCTGTGTTTAAGTTCCCGATCACGTGACCGCGACCTTTAAACCAAGCAGAGGGATACCGGCACCCCCTAAAGGGGCCTGTATCTCAGGAAGCAGGGGGTCCCCAGACCTAAAACCACAGCGGTTCTGCTCCGGAGACCCTCTGCACATGTACAGTATAAATAAAACACATATAAAAATAAAGAATCGTTCTTTACCTTAGCGACTATGTGCTATGGTAATGAAGCAGCATTTCTGTATTTTAATAATATTGTACAGTGAGCAGGGGGTTCCCTGAGCCAGAAAATAATATCAGGGTACCCCCTGCTCCTGAACAATTTTATTAAAAACACAGAAATGCTGCTACATTACCATAGCGTATAGCCGCTAAGGCAATGAAGGGTTAAGGCAGAATAAACAATAAATACATTACATACATATTTTTAATGTGTGTTTTAAACCTCCCTGCCTTCACTGTAATCTATGTAAAAAACCCTCCCCCTATTGTGTGTTTTAAACTTCCCTGCCTTCACTCTAATCTATGTAAAAAACCCTCCCCCTATTGTGTGTGAAGCTTCCCTGCCTTCACTGTAATCTATGTAAAACCCCCTCCCCCTATTGTGTGTTTTAAACCTCCCTGCCTTCACTGTAATCTATGTAAAAACTCCTCCCCCTATTGTGTCTGCTAAACTTCCCTGCTTTGACTAATCTGTGTAAGCCCCCCACCCCCTATTGTGTCAGTTAAATCTGCCTGGCCTGTGTTTCTGTGAGTGCAGTGTACTGTATGTAAATGTGGGGAGGGGGATCCCATGTAAATAACCACACCCACTACCCACCTGCACATGGCCCCTCCGCTGCTGCAAAAAAGAGACAAAAATTAAAACATACAAAGTAATGTCCCCTAACCCATTAATCACCATAGCGGTTATTAACCGCTACAGTCATTAAGGGGTTAACCCACCCTCGCCCACCACTTGGGATGCCTACATACCCTCCCACACTAACCCCCCCCGTGAGGCCTAACCACCCAGTACCCACAAGGGAGGCCTACCCACATACCGTTGGGGAAACACCCCCCCCCACACCCCCAGTACCCACAATAAAAACAATACAGTGCCCCACAATAAACATCATTCTATTTATTAAATACATTACCCACCCCCTGTGCCCCCCCATAAATACAAGATTTATTCTTTTACATACAGGGTTCATAACGCAACCCCACGCGAGTCCCCGGTGGGCTGGCGGGGCACCTGGGTAGACCTACAGTTTACCAGCAGCCCTTTTTACACAGGTTCTGGAGGCCTGCTGGTGGGTCCCGCCAGCACCATGGTCCTCAGGTGGTCTCCTTGGGTCACCGTGGGCCACAATTGGGTCCCCACGGTAGGCCTGCGGATGTCTGGGAGCCCCAGGTCAGACCCACAGGTGTCTGCGGGGCCTCGGGTGGTTCCTTCGGGGGTCTGGGAACTCACAAGTGCTCACTACGGGTCCGTGGTGCCCCCACAGAAGTGGGACCACACATCATCATCCCCGCACCTATGGGTCGGCGGTGCCCCCACAGAAGTGGGACCACACATCGTCATCCCCGCAGACTACGGGTCGGCGGTGCCCCCACAGATGTGAGACCACCACTTCATCCCCGCATGTGTCACCCGTGGAACCACCAGCCTGATTTATTTATTTAGATTTATTTATTAATTGTGGGGCTGCTGTGCGTGATTTTTTTTTATTGTGGGTAGCGGGGGTGGGTGAAGGGGGTGTTTGGCCCTTGGTGTGAGTTTAGGACTTGCGGGGGGGGTTGCGGGTGCACTTAACCCCTTCACGACCGTAGCTTTTAATACCGCTACGGTCGTGAAGGGGTTAAGTGCACCCGCTACCCCCCCGCAAGCCCTAAACAACCACCGTTTGGGCTAATACCCCCTTCACCCACCCCCACTACCCACAATAAAAAAAATTCACACAGCAGCAGCACAATTAATAAATAAATCTAAATAAATAAATAAATAAATGAATATAAATAAATACATTTAAAATACATTTTTATTCATAGTGTAGATGTGCAGAGGGTCTCCGGAGCTGAACTGCTTTGGTTTTAGGTCTGGGGACCCCCTGTTCCCGAGATACAGCCCCCTTCAGGGGGTGCCGGTATCCCTCTGCTTGGTTTACAGGCCGCGGTCACGTGATCGGGACCTTTAAATGTAGAGGGATACCGGCACCTCATAATGGGGCCTGTATCTCGGGGAGCAGGGGGTCCCCCAACCTGAAACCGACGCGGTTCAGCTCCGGAGACCCCATGCACATCTACACTATGAATAACAATGTATTTTAAATGTATTTATTTATATTCATTTATTTATTTATTTAGATTTATTTATTTATTTTTTGGGCGGCTGCTGTGTGTGAGTTTTTTTTATTGTGGGTAGCGGGAGTGGGTGAAGGGGGTATTAGCCCCAATGGTGGTTGTTTAGGGCTTGCGGGGGGGTAGCGGGAGGGCTTAACCCCTTCATGACCGTAGCAGTATTAACTGCTATGGCCGTGAAGGGGTTAAGTGCACCCGCAACCCGCCCACAAGTCCTAAACTCACACCAAGGGCCAAATACCCCCTTCACCCACCCCCGCTGCCCACAATAAAGCGGGCACGGTGAGTTAACCCCTACATTGTCTTAGCGGCTATACGCTATGGTAATGAAGCAGCATTTCTGTATTTTTAATAATATTGTGCAGGAGCAGGGGGTCCCCTGAGCATTAATTTCTGGCTCAGGGAACCCCCTGCTCACTGTACAATATTATTAAAATACAGAAATGCTGCTTCGTTACCATAGCACATAGCCGCTAAGGTAAGGAACGAGTGTTTATTTATATATGTGTTTTATTTATACTGTACATGTGCAGAGGGTCTCCGGAGAAGAAACGTTTTTGTTTTAGGTCCGGGGACCCCCTGCTCCCCGAGATACAGGCCCCTTTAGGGGGTGCCGGTATCCCTCTGCTTTGTTTACATGTCGCGGTCACGTGATCGGGACCTTTAAATGTAGAGGGATACCGGCACTTCATAAAGGGGCCTGTATCTCGGGGAGCAGGGGGTCCCCCGACCTGAAACCAACGCGGTTCAGCTCCATAGACCCCCTGCACACCTACATTTTGAATAAAAATGTATTTTAAATAATTTTTAATGTGCCGATGTTTGCGCAGAGAGAGCAGCGGTTCTCTCTCTGCTGCAAACACATCTCGCCAGGGGACGGCCTACAGTATCATTGATGTGCATATACAGTACTGTATGTGTACAGTACTGTATGTTAGGGGTTATAGGGGTTGTTGTTATATAGTTATATATATATATAGTGGTTGACAAATCACCAAAAAATCTACTCGCCACACAAAAAAATCTACTCGCCACCTAGTACCAAACGTGTGCTGCTTGGGCCAATATTTACTTGCCCGGGGGTTAAATCCACTCGCCCGGGGCGAGCAAATGTATAGGTTTGTCGAACACTGTATATATATATATATATATATATATATATACACATATACATATACATATACATATATATACTGCATTACAATTCATGAATTTATGCCATCTGGTGGACACGCGAAGCATTGCAGCCTAGTAAATCCTGAACCATTATCAATTAACACATCAACCACGCGTCAGCTGTGCATGCTCCTGGCTGGGAAGGCAAAAGGAGCCCGGCATGCTCCGGGTGAACAGTGTGGCATTCCAGGAACATGCCAGGTACAAGCCAGTGATTAGTAAGAATAAAGTCTGCCGCAGCAGTAGAGATGAGCGAATTATTCGCTGAGCTCTCTCTGAGCGTTCGTCGTGAACTGGCCAGGTCCTTTCAGCTGTGAATATTCATGGCTCAGTCTCAAAATGCGCGGTCACTTTTTTTTATTCTATCCCTGGTCATTCACAATCAAAATGAAATGCATCTACATTCAAATTCGGAATTAAAAAAAAAAAAATTTTGGGGGGAGTATAAACAGGGGTGCAGCTTTAGGTCTAAGCCTCGTGTTCTTAGGTTTGACTCTTTGTTGGTTACTTAATGGTGCTGTTGTAGTACTACACCAGCACTGTGCGGTGGGATAAAATATTTGATTAGATATTAATATTATTGTATTTACATAATAAAATTATTAGCATTTAATGTGACTGTAATGACTGACCTCTGTCCGTGTACACTCCCTGGGATGGGGCCTGGCCTGGGCTCTACTGTACTGTCTGTGTCTACAAAATTATATAGAGGTATATTAATAATATTAATAAAAAAACAACAATACAGTCAATTCATTTAAAGGACACTTATACACATTTAGTTTTTGAACCCAGTGTGCCAGTGCAGCCAGCGAGGCCCTTAGGCGAGCGTGCCAGATCCACAGCTACACAGCGACAACACAGCACAGCACAGCCAGGAGGTACTGTAGGAACACTGTGCGAAAGCAGCAGTGCGAGTGGGATTCCCTCACTTTTCTCTGAAGATATCTATTATATCTGCCATCACAGTCTCAAAAGGTAGTGAAATCAACATTTTAACTGCCCTTATTGTAAATAACCCTTTACTTTGTTGGTGGTGTAATCTCTTTTCCTCCAACCTTAAGAGATGACCCTGTGTAGTTTGTACAGCCCTTGGGACAAATAGTTATTTTTAAAGCTCCTTGTCCCCAAATATATTGGTATATAGTTATCCTTAACCCTCTTAGACGTTACTTTTCTAATGTTAACCAATCTACATTTGTGTTTCCAAACTATAGAGGAGTAGACAAGTGATCCAAAGCACCCAGAGTCACAGCTAGCAACAGATCTTATGGGAAATCAATCACTATAAAAAATGTACAAAAGCTTTATTCGGAGCATATTAAGGAATAAAAAAAAATAGAACAATTCTCCCACGTGTTTTACGCCAAATAGCACTTTCTCCAGGAGTAACAAATGGAAAGTAGACTGACATTTGGGTCTCCAAAGTCCTTTTGGTGGAACGGATGCAAAGGTAGGTGTGCCCATCAAGGATGGCTTGAGGCTCCTAGATGTCTCTTCAGAAGACATAGAAGAAAGTGGGTCAAGTGTTCTCATTTTCTTGAGTAGAGGCGAGACATTACAAGACTCGTCACAGTAATGGGCCTGATAAAAGTTTTCGCAGTCTCATGTTTAGTAGTTTTTATTTTAACTTTACGGACCTTACCATCCGCACTAGCAATGGTTTTGATAATAAGACCCAGTGGCCATTCATTTTGCTCAACTTGTTTCTCTTTAAGCAAGACGATATCGCCTTCTTGAATATCTTGTTTGCTAGATTGCCATTTGTGATGTTTTTGAAGCGTATCAAGATATTGATGCCTCCAGTGATCCCAGAACATGTTGGCAAGGCGCCGCCCTTGTCTCCATTGATGTCTATACATATTCTTTCAGTTACAATCTCCAAACAATCTTCAGCGTGGGGAGCTGCTCCCGCCTTCAGCGTGAGGAGCATAGCAGGGGTCAAGATATTTAGTGACTTAGGATCTGTTGACACTGGAATCAAAGGTCTGGCATTGACAATTGCCGAGACTTTGCCCATAAATATTGTCAAATCTTCATTCGAGAGTCAAATTGAACTGGCCTCCAGGATCATAGAGTCTTAAATGCGTTGAGTGATTCCAATTATACGTTCCCAAGCTCCTCCCATTTGAGAGTAATGGGGAGAGCTTAATACCCACGTACAACCATGGTCCCGCAGATACTTTTGAACACTGAGATCCTTGTTGCCTTTTGTTTTAATTTGTAATTCCCTGCATGCTCCGCAAAGTTGGTTCCACACTCTGTCTTAGCGTAGTTGCTTAACTGTCCTCTGATAACAAAAAATCTTCTGAGAACATTTATAATGCTTAAAGCATCCATCGATTTGATGACCTCAATATTTATATCCTGTGTACTCATATAAGTGAAGAGTACTGCCTATCATTTGCTATCCCGCCTCTGGTCCTATATAAATGTAAGGGCTCCAGTCCAGGCTTTTGCTGGAACTTGCCCTTACATGGCCATTGTGGCCATCTTGGTTCCTGACAAATCTCTCCCTGGACTTAGTAATTGGCTGCACCTGTTCCAGGGCTTTAATAGTAACTCCCAGACCCTGCCCGAGCATGATATGCTTTTCCTTGTATTCCTGGCCCCCTTCTGTTCACATTCATGAGCCTTCCCCTTTCCTGAGCCCTCCCTGTTCTTTTGTATTCCCTGGTACTAATCCCAGCCTGTGACAATGACCACTGCTCTTGTGCCGCATGCCTTGACCCCAGCCTGTATCCTGACTTTGCATCTTTGCCACCTGGATTGACCTCTGCCTGGATCACGACTATAACTACTCTAACAGGACTCTGTCCCCTGGCTCTGGTCAGTAATCATATACCCCTACCTCAGCCTCAGGCATACCCCGGTTTAAGTACACTCACTTTAACTACACTCGCGAGTAAGGACATATTTTCAATAGCCCCATACTCCTGTGTCCGTACACTCGCTTCTTTGAGAACAGACACGTATTCTGCCCTACAGACCGCCGTTGTAGTGACACGCTGATTCCCCTCACACAATAGGCAAAGGCAGCTCGCACATGCGCCTGTCAGCACGTCCTGAACAGCAATGCCGGTTCCCTACCTGTACCGAAGCATCGATAAGTGGGGAAAAGGTAGTACTTCACTTTAAGTACATTTCCACTTTACATACATGCTCTGGACCCATTGCGTACGTTAATGCGGGGTATGCCTGTACTAAGTAAGTACCCCCTAAATCTCTTCTTAAAAAAAAAAAGGAGTTATTTCCTAAAACCATCTCCTAGTTTCATTTAAAAATATGTTACATTCATAAATGATACTTCATTTTTGAATATTTTAAAAGCACATACATTTTAGTTATATGATAATGTGACTATTTGGACATCAATAACACTACAGTATGGCAAGTGTGAGTCATTCAAATAAATTGCTATAGTACTGTATATTCTATGGCCAGATTATATTTGACAGACAGTTACCTTCATCTGGTGTCTTCTTAACAGGAAGCTTAAAGTTGATATCTTATGTTTATTTTATGTCAAAACAAGCTTTCAGTTACTTTTTCTTTTCTCACCAATATTAAAATATATCTACAGCTCCTGATTGATGATTGAAATTGAATTTAAATCCTAGTCACTGGATGTTAATTTAATTAATAAAAAGTAAACTGTCAAGAAAATGGACAAAAACACAAAAGACACAGCGCACAAAACTCATAGTGCAGTAAAAATATATTAAAACAACAAATTAATAGGGTAATTATTGTGCGTACATCAATAAAAAATCAGTTAGACATTTATGGGATATGTTACCCATCCACCAGCAATGCGACCCGGATCAGATGTCTTCAGCAGAGATCTTGCATCACACTGTGGACCGGATCAGCAGTCATCTACTGTTACTGGAGTCGGTGAGTAAATCCCAGATTCAGAATGGGTAGATAAGGAGTCCTTTAAATGTCCCCGGTGAAGGTGAACAGTGTCCAGCCACAAGTGACTCACTGGGGAACGGCCGTGTCCCGCGGTCCTCGCGACGGCTGGTCTCTCTCCTTCTCCCCACCGCACCGGCACTTCCGGGTGATGACGTCACTCCAACTCGCGTCGCGTCACGTCAAGATTCAGAGACAGGAAATGGAACAGTTTCACTCTTTATTGGGGTCAGATGTTCCTCTGTGTTCGGCTCTTCTTTCTCTGACTTAATCTCTAAACTCTCCGGTACAATCACTGGGAAACCCAATAACACAGGCTGAAGATCTCTGTGCAGCAGGGGGTGGGCAATGTGAGGGGGGCACAGGAAAAGGGACTTAGAAGCTTCAGAGCCTATTCCTCAGTGTGTCCCCCCCTCAGTCCCCCCTCAGGATGTGGCACAGACTGTCCCACATCCTGAGGGGGGAATCCAGGTCACTCCCACAGGGAAGGACTGAGTGATCACAGGGGCTCCCCCCACCCTCCATAGGAAGTACACACACAGTGAGGAGGGGATAAAGTGCACATCTCAGGCACTGAGGGGGGGACACACTGAGGAATAGGCTCTGAAGCCTCTAAGTCCCTTTTCCTGTGCCCCCCTCACATTGCCCACCCCCTGCTGCACAGAGATCTTCAGCCTGTGTTATTGGGTTTCCCAGTGATTGTACCGGAGAGTTTAGAGATTAAGTCAGAGAAAGAAGAGCCGAACACAGAGGAACATCTGACCCCAATAAAGAGTGAAACTGTTCCATTTCCTGTCTCTGAATCTTGACGTGACGCGACGCGAGTTGGAGTGACGTCATCACCCGGAAGTGCCGGTGCGGTGGGGAGAAGGAGAGAGACCAACCGTCGCGAGGACCGCGGGACACGGCCGTTCCCCAGTGAGCCACTTGTGGCTGGACACTGTTCACCTTCACCGGGGACATTTAAAGGACTCCTTATCTACCCATTCTGAATCTGGGATTTAGTCACCGACTCCGTAACAGTAGATGACTGCTGATCCGGTCCACAGTGTGATGCAAGATCTCTGCTGAAGACATGTGATCCGAGTCGCATTGCTGGTGGATGGGTAACATATCCCATAAATGTCTAACTGATTTTTTATTGATGTACGCACAATAATTACCCTATTAATTTGTTGTTTTAATATATCTTTAATGCACTATGAGCGTTGTGCGCTGTGTCTTTTGTGTTTTTGTCTAACGTTCTAGGGGGTGCCCTGAGCCATCCCCGGTACCACAGCTGCAGACGCTCCAATCTGAATATTAGGTCACGTAATATACCTTTAATATCACTGTACTATCAATTCACGTGTGTGGTATTGTTTAATAGTTGCGCATTTTCTGTTCACTTTTGTCAAGAAAATGGCATGCTGAAAAACAAGAAAAAAAGCATATCCCAACTATGGCCTAGATCGGTGGTTGTCAACTTTTTTTGTTACGGGGCCCTATATTGCGCAATTATGCGAAACCTGAACCCTCCAATAGCGCGTCAGAGATCAAATGCATTACAAATCATTACATTATCCTATGACAGATTAATCTTTTAACCCTTTTGATATCGAATGGACAGCCAAAAGCATAGAAGAGCAAGGCTTTCGGGCAATACAAGGGTTAAAAGAATACCTAAACACCCTAGCACTACACTAACAACCACTCCTTGTATAAAAAAAAAGGCTAAAAATGCAAAGCTGGTGTAGCTCACTTTCCTCCACCCCATGGGAGATATGGCGGCTATGGTGTGTGTGGTGCATTTACCTGCGGCTCACAGGAGGACCGAGTCTCCGCTGATGGGAGCCTGGGGTGTGTCTGATCCTTCTGGTGACAGCGCCTCCACCTGTACGGGATCCTACTATGTTGAATAACCCCATGACCGGACTCAATACAACAATACACACACTGAATAAAATACCAGTTTACTGTATGCATAAGAATAATAACAATATACCGTCCCCACCAACTAGGCCTCGCACGACCGTACACTCACAGTATCCTCCAACTCAATGTCCACACCTGATGGATTATTCCCTAAAGTACTGAGGGCTCTTGGGCACCCAACCACCCTGGTGTCCACCCCACCCAAATTTATGAGACAGCGCTGCCCACAACTACCGTGTGTAAAGTTGATGGACTTGTTGATACCTGCCGGGTGCTCCAGCACCTGGTAGCGCCACAACGGAAGGATAGGATCCACGGATCCAGCAATGGTTGTTGTCAATGACGACATCCGCTTCCACGTGGCTGGTATCACCATTGAAGATAGTCTCTGATCTGTAGAGTGATCTGGTCCCAGACCAGCGGATCACCAGTTTGCCACAGTGTCCTGGCTGTGTCCTCACACTGGTGCAACAGGGGCAGTGTCCCTAACTACTGGGCCTGTCCCTGCAGCGACCATAAACTGAGGGGAGTCACGGCCTACCTGGGGCCTAAGGGGGTCTCTGGCCAAGTGCAGGGTTTACAGACGCCCTGCACCTACACACACTACCCCTTCCTCGTCCCATATCAGACTGGCATGCTCCTAGCGTGTGCAATGAATCTATTTGCTGAAGCAGGGAATCCTGGCACCTTATTGGCTCTGCTGGCCCATGTGATGAAGCAGCCCCATAGCCTTCTGGGGGATGTACTCCCCGCAGAACCTATGCCTGCTTTGGCTGCCTCGCGCGCCTGCACTGCACATGCGCGATCACAGCCAAGATGGCGGCGCCCTGCAAGGAGAGCCTCCGGCGACCGGGTCCCCTACCACAACCTCCCCATGCTCCCCCCCCCTCAGCCTCTGCTGCCAGACGTAGCTGCAGCCAGAGGTAGGGGGCAGAGGGGGGCAAAGGGGGGCCCAGGCTATACTGGCTATGACTGATAGGGCTGTATGCGATTGACAAAATAAAAATAAAACATAACTTAAAATAAATTATCATAATATACATTAGAATATACATACACTGGTCATTAACCACTTAAGTGCCAGTGAGACTGTCCAAGCCCTCTCAAAGAGAGCATCTTGAGAAAGGTCCAATTGAAGGGACGAAACATTAATGGAATAAATATATATATAAGTGTGGGAGCCGGCACTCCTAAGATAATAAATAAAATGTAGTAACGGTGAAGGGAACCCCTGTGCCCCTCAATACTTATAAACAAAAAGGAGTCAGGAACTTGCGCTCACAAAGGAAGAGGAGGAGAACAGGTAAATCAGAATAAGTCATGAACCGGTTCTAGGTCACCCACCCAATCTCATTTTGGCTCCTGAGGTCTAATCGGCCCCCATTACATGTCTGTGTGATGTGGTGCACCTGCTGGTAACAGGACTCCTGAGTCTCCCACTGGTTGGTAATGGGGAATATCACCATGACAGGCGTCTGAGGTAGTGTTCTGAGTACTACTCACATTCGATGCAGCGCCTCCACCCCATCAGGATCCCTATGGCAGCAGGGGGAAGTATCTGATGGGGAACTACTTCTTGGTGCATCCTTCTGCTGAATAACTCCACACTCACACAGAAGGGATCTTATGAACCAGGGCATCTTTAATGTCATCTCCTCTGGCAGACTGCCCATCATATTGGATGTACTTAGCCCAGCATTTCCATGAGGTACTCCATTCAGAAGGTTCCTCCTCTCTTAATTGAGTTGCTCTCCACCTCTCCCCTAGTGGGAGATCACCAGCTGTGCCAGAGCCCTGGACACAGTGTGTAATCAGCTTGCACTTCTGACAGACAGACTTAGACTGCTGCAGATTGACCCCCTTAAACTCTCCTTTCTAACACACTAACTTTAGGCAGTTCTGTGCTTTATATAGACTCCAGAAAAAGACCCACCTTTGTGTCACTAACAGTGGACACAAAGCATGTTGTCACTTCACCATGTTACATATGACACTTCACCAGGGTTTGAGGTCAAACCTCCATGATTGTTACTGGCAACCATGCCTTCTTACCAGGATTTACTACCAGCATGAGAAAGATATGTACACCATTTTTATACTTGCCTACAATCTCCCCCTGGAGGAACCCAACGTCCCCGGCTGGGATCTAAATTTGCGGAACCTTCCTTCAGGTAGCACTGCAACACATAACAACATAACAATATATTAGCATAGAAATACATTATTACAACACACACATGGTTTATCAGAAACATAATCGCATAACAGCTACATCCTGACCTGCAAGACTGCACTGCTCCTCTGGAGAATCTAGGTTAATAGTAATGCCTAGGGTCTGGTTTCTGCACCTCCCTCCCTTTGGCATCCTTTACTGTAATGCTGTATGATCTGGACGGCCCATTCTCTGGCCTATACTCCATCTTATGCATGAAGATGTTGCGCCCAACACTCTATACCTCATAAGATAAGCTATCCTCTCCTCAGTTTTGAATGGAGCATGCCCACCTGATTTGGACATAATATAATCCTCCACTGTCTCTCTTAACCACGTATCCCTGTTATCCTCAACCTCTTGCATGAGGGGCTCAGGCACATATGGATACTCCAATCCATGAGTCCTCTTATACCTAGCAACTATTGCTCTCTCAGCCATGCTTATACGGATTAATTTCTTGTTACCTGCCCTGCCTGGCAGCACCCACCATAATGGTTCCTCAGACGCAACCACATCATAAAGTATGGACGAGCCTTGGGGAGTAACCAAGCCCTTCTGTATGTCATACCAACTTTTTCTTAGCTCTTCGAGGCGCTTCTCATCTGAGTACTCACCCTCATCCCACCAGTGGTCCACTATGTCACTTCTTATTAATATGAACCGCGTACGGTCCAACCAGGCCTCATACCCCTCAAACATGGGAGCCCACCATCGGGTCTCTTTCTCCACTACCTGTTCTTTCACTGTAACTGGCATCTCACCTTCCTCTAGTTTTCCCCCAGAGGACACTCCTGATGTCCCTGTGGACCCAAGGCGTTTAGGCCTACATTTCACATTAGCATTGCAATCCATAGCACTCGTTCTTGAAGATACATTAGCAGCGATCATTTCCCGCCCTGATCCCTCATCGGAGGTAAAACACTCCCACCAGTCCAGATTTGACCCAGTCCGTTCCTCGGAAGTATCCCGGGACTCCCTAGACAACCCTTGGCTCGATAGGGACCCGGATGAGGAGGTGACAGGGGCAGGGGTTTGGGCCATGGCCGAGGGCAGAACAAAAGGGGACTTGTGCTGCCGATGCGGCACTACAATCCGCAACTTCACAATACCTCGACCGGTACCAGCGGGTTGCAGTTCCTTCTCTTCCGTCTCCTGATTCCCAGGCTTCCGCAGGGCCTGCCAGCTCTTGCTCTTCGCTGCTCCAGCCGTTCGAGTACAGTACGGCGTCGTGAGGGCGCGGCCATCTTCCAACCGGTTCCGTTGTGTCCGCCGGAAGTGACATCATCGATCTCACGGGACTCCGCGTCGCCATCTTGGGTTGGGCTCCCCACCGGAACCTCTTCCTCCACAACGACATCCGCCGCCGGAAGTGATGGTTCTTCTCGCCGCTCCGCTCGGGCCTTGGCTGGTCCTTCCTTCGCCGTCGCCACCATGGGTGCCTGTGGAGGGTAAGGAGGTGTCTCACCGCTCCGTTGGCTCATGATGGTGTCTTCTCCGCCTTCCACGTTGGGAGTCATCACGGCCGTGGGACTCATCTGCTCTGGTCGCGCCAGCACAGGTGACCTCGGACTCTCCTGACTCTGCTCTGCTACATCACCGGTAAGTGCCAACTCTTTTCCAGCACCGCTGTAGTTGTCCGCCGGTAAGCGCAGCACCACCGATGTCGGGCATGCTTGCTCGTCGTCCGACGAGACAGACTCGGATGCTGGCAAGAGTACCTCCGCAGGGGACCGACAGCGAGGTTCCGGGTTCTCGCTGCGGTTGCAGGCCCCAATCTCTTTCTGTTCTGTCGCTATCATCAGAAACGATCCCCATGCTCCGGGATCAGCTTTCTCTGTCTTGATCTTGGGCAAGGCTCCAGCCGTCAGCTTGGCTGTCTCACCTCCTGCCTCCACGGTCTGCCCAGGCACGAAGGGCTTGCACGGCCCACAGATAATATATGCCACATTGGGGGCATCTCGCCGTGGTACTGGCTTCCCCGTCTGGCAATCAGCACTGCACGCACAGGCATCGCAATGTCTCTTTGTCCCCAGCCTCTATTACCAGGAAGCCTCCTGGCAAAGAATAGGGGTGAGCTAGGATGTCCATCTCAGTCTTTATGGTACTAGTTACAGGGGACACTTTGCACAGTGGTCTTGCCTGTTCACCAGCTCACTTGATGATCCATGATTGGCGCTGAGCCTGTCACAGTCCAGGAAGGCGCGGCCACAGCTTTCGCGCCACTACCCCCAGCAGGGTGGGGTTCTTTATTTGGCGCCAATCCCGGCCAACTTCTTGCAATCTTTGCATTTGCAGAATTCTCTTCACTCGGACCACGCGGTCTCCCAGGGAAGCGGGAACTGCCATCTTGGTTTGCACGGCCATTCACTATAGCAATTGAGGTAGATACTTGTCTAGGGATCACCGTCTGACAATCAGGTTCTCCATCCACACTGCACATAACAACAATGTCCTCCACACTGTCCTCCAGGGTAGCACCCCGGGATCCTAGGCAGGACAAAAACGGTGCGGCCACAGCCTTGGCGCCACTCCATAACAAACTTGCAAAAGTCCCTTCTGCAGCTCGCTCCTCTGTGGTAGACACACCACGTGCGCTCTCTTCATCAGGCACTGGCCGCCATCTTTAATTCTCCACACCGCGCGGAACTTCACCTCTTGCGGTTGCCATCTTTACTTGGTAATTGCGCTCGCACATGGGGCCCCTCTCTCCTGGGCAGCCACCATTGTCGATGCAATAAAGAATGCCAGTGCACCACCTACATGTATCTAATGTATGTTTGACTCATGTTACTACCTCAGGCTAGGCTCACTCTCTCTGTGTATGCTGTGTCTACCTTCCTCCGGTATGTGCTCTGCAGTAAGTGTCCTGGTTACTGGCTAGAGTACTCTGGCTTCTCCCATGCAGTACTAGGGCGTCAACCTCTCTTGGCTACCTCTAGCACAGATCCTCTCCAGAATTCCCGGCCCGAGTTATCCAGGCTATCCCTTCAGGCATCTTTCGACTAGCTGCCTCACGGTGACTAGGACAGCTACAACCCTGTCTCCAGACTCACTTTACTCCTCTCAGGGCCCCTAGGGTGTGCTTTGCGATGTCGCCACGACCTTCCTGACTACTCCTAGGTCCCATCCCATACACAGCACTGACTGGCAGCATACACTCTCCCTGTTTCCTAGTGTGCCTAGCAAAAGCCTGTCCTGTTGATACAGCATCTCAGCAGCACCTCCAAAAATGTAACGGTTCTAGGGCCCCCACCCAATTTCATATTGGCCCCTGTGGTCTAATCGGCCCCCATTACATCTCTGTGTGATGTGGTGCACCTGCTGGTAACAGGACTCCTGAGTCTCCTACTGGTAGGTAATGGGGAATATCACCATGACAGGCGTCTGAGGTAGTGTTCTGAGTCCTACTCACATTCGATGCAGCGCCTCCACCCCATCAGGATCCCTACGGCAACAGGAGTAAGTATCTGATGGGGAACTCCTTCTCAGTGCATCCTTCTGCTGAATAACTCCACACTCACACAGAAGGGATCTTGTGAACCAGGGCATCTTTAAGGTCATCTCCTCTGGCAGACTGCCCATCATATTGGATGTACTTAGCCCAGCATTTCCATGAGGTACTCCATTCAGAAGGTTCCTCCTCTCTTAATTGAGTTGCTCTCCACCTCTCCCCTAGTGGGAGATCACCAGCTGTGCCAGAACCCTGGACACAGTGTGTAATCAGCTTGCACTTCTGACAGGCAGACTTAGACTGCTGCAGATTGACCACCTTGAACTCGCCTTTCTAACACACTAACTTTAGGCAGTGTTGTGCCTTATATAGACTCCAGAAACAGACCCACCTTTGTGCCACTAACAGTGGACACAAAGAATGTTGTCACTTCCTTTGTTACATATGACACTTCACCAGGGTTTGAGGGCAAACCTCCATGATTGTTACTGGCAACCCTGCCTTCTTACCAGGATTTACTACCAGCATGAGAAAGATATGTACACCATTTTTACACATGGTTACAGTCATTTACTGTAAATCAGCAATAGAAACAGAGACCGTATACAGTGTATACAAACACTCAGCTAAGATACATGCACTCAGTCTAAAACGAACACTCAAGCACAAATGAAATAAAAAGAGAAAACTCAGCTGCATATATGGAAAACCAAAGAACAATTCCTGAACTCCTACCTGCTTTTAATTGCACTAAATTACAAAAGCATATGCTTCATTTATTTAACCGCTTCATGGCCTTGTCACATATTTCACAAAGTTTAGTCCATAGGACAAGAAAAAATAACATATTCAGTGTAGGTACCTGTTAATTAGAGTCTAGCTTGACGAGGTTGGCAGACTTGAGTTATATTTTGATCAAAAGATGCAACCAAATGACTCCTTTGTTTAGCCATGCCATCTGTGGCTACTAGTCTGCTTCCCTCCTGGCAGTAAGCCCTGGTACAATCAGGCTGCCAGTAGTTGATATTGGGTTTTCCCCCTCTGAGGAGCTGCACTTGAGTGACAGCGGGAGGCAGGGACATCTGGCATGGGCATGACCAATCATGAGACAGACCTGGTGCCCTCCTCCTGGTTGTACTTAAGGGCAGTGCCGCCCCAAATTCAATAGTGCCTTCCCCCACTTGAGGAAGGCAGGTCACACATTAGGGAGGCAGGGAAGAGCTGGGACTGCTGCGGGTGCCCTTGGCCTGTAGTGAAGGTCCAGGGACCATCCTACAGTGGTAACTGAGAGAGACTGCATCGGGCAGAAACCTGCCTTGTTACTGTGCTGTATAGTGAAGACAATAATCCGTTCCTGTTGTTATACCTCCGGCCTGGTGTGTGACCTTACTAGGGGGAGAGGTAATCGGTTCTACCGTGGGAGATCATCTTCAGTTCCCTGGAGCCTACGGCAGATGCAGGCGTTGGACTGCTAATTAATACATACGGTATGAACCCCAGAAGCCTAGTCCTGTGTCCCCAGTACCATCGGCGGACGACTAATCCCTTCTGTTACCAGAAGGTATCATGCACCACACACAGTACGTAGTAATGGCTAAATCTCCCACCGAGGGGGAAACACTGTTATATTTGTTACACAGACTTAGGTTCTAAATGTAAACATGTCACTAGCCAATCCTTTTACCCGCAGCATACTTCATATAAGGGAGGAGCACAGGTAATATGTACAGTCTTAACTAATGTCACGTTAAGTTAGCCTTCCCAGACTTTGTGGACAGGCGCTGTTAGGGGGAACACCACTTTTCCATATAATTATCACAAACATCCACTATAGTTAACGCAATGTCTTGCCAGCCGAAAACATGTTATAACTTTACGTTGTTAAGGTATAATGTGGCGTTAACCTACTGTACTTGGATTTTACATTTTCATACTGCAAATGAAGTAGCATTTATTTTGAATAAAATACCTTTCATTTGACTATTGTTGCATACAGTAGATGTATTGTAGATTATTTATTTTTCTTAAAAATTAGAAATATTGCTTTTCCAAACAGGTTTTGTTTGAACAAAAAAAGCATATGAATAAATAAGCTTGGACTGTCTGAGGGTAGAAGAGTTCCCAAATTTTGACTAAACAAAACTAGAAAAGTCTCACTACATAGACACATACTATAGAGCAGGGGTGTGCAGCTCCAGTCCTCAAGCCCCCCCCAAACAGGTCAGGTTTTCCAGATATCCCAGCTTCAGCACAGGTGTCTCAATCAGTCCCTGCATCAGCACAGGTAGGTCAGAGGCCCAGTCTTTGACAGTCACCTGTGCTCAGGGCCGCCAACAGAAATCATGGGGCACAGGACAAATGAAAGGAGCTGCCCCCCCGAACCCATAGCGCACCTAACACGAAAAAATATTTTTTAGCGCGCAACTTTTACTTAACTGTTTTCTTATTGTGATAAAGAAAAAAACATTACAATGCAACCTGTTTATTTTTATATTTTGAATAAAAGACAGGTGACTGCCTGACTGCATGGGTTTTAGTTACTGACTGGGTTTTAGTGACTGACTGGGTGGGTGGATTAGTGACACTTGGGTTAGTGACTAGGTGGGTGGGTTAGTGACTGGGTTTAGTGACTGGGTGGGTGGGTTTAGTGACTGGGTGGGTTTAGTGACTGGGTGGGTTTAGTGACTGGGTGGGTTTAGTGACTTGGTGGGTTTAGTGACTGGGTTTAGTGACTGGATGGGTGGGTGAGTTTAGTGACTTTTAGTGACTTGGGTGGATGACAGTGACTGGGTGGGTGAATGACAGTGACTGGTGGGTGGGTTAGTGACTGAGTGGGTTAGTGACACTTGGGTTAATGACTGGGTGGGTGGGTTAGTGACTGGGTTTAGTGACCGGGTGGGGTTAGTGACTGGGTGGGTTTAGTGACTGGGTGGGTTTAGTGACTGGGTGGGTGGGTGGGAGACAGTGACTGGGTGGGTGGGAGACAGTGACTGGGTGGGTGGGAGACAGTGACTGCATGGGAGACAGTGACTGGGTGGGAGATAGTGACTGGGTGGGAGACAGTGACTGGGTGGGTGGGAGACAGTGACTGGTTGGGAGACAGTGACTGGGTGGGAGACAGTGACTGGGTGGGTGGGAGACAGTGACTGGGTGGGTGACAGTGACTGGGTGGGTGGGTGGGAGACAGTGACTGGGTGGAAGACAGTGACTGGGTGGGTGGGAGACAGTGACTGGGTGGGAGACAGTGACTGGGTGGGAGACAGTGACTGGGTGGGTGGGAGACAGTGACTGGGTGAGTGGGAGACAGTGACTGGGTGACAGTGACTGGGTGGGTAGAAGACAGTGACTGGGTGGGAGACAGCGTGACAGTGACTCGGTGACAGTGAGTGGGTGGGTGGGAGACAGTGACTGGGTGGGAGACAGTGACTGGGTGGGTGGGAGACTGTGACTGGGTAGGTGGGAGACAGTGACTGGGTGGGAGACAGTAACTGGGTGGGTGGGTGACAGTGACTGGGTGGGAGACAGTGACTGGGTGACAGTGACTGGGTGACAGTGGGTGGGTGACAGTGGGTGGGTGACAGTTTGGCTGACAGTAACTGACAGTGACTGGGTGGGTGACAGTTTGGCTGACAGTAACTGACAGTGACTGGGTGGGTGACAGTGACTGGGTGGGTGACAGTGACTGGGTGGGTGACAGTGACTGGGGGGTGACTTACCTTGACCGGGGTGGGTGCAGCTTGCTGCCAGACTCTTTTTTTTAGCAATGATGCCTTTTAATATAACTAGTACAACAATGGTCATAAATGAGATGTGCATGAAATTGTGAGGCTAGATTTAATCACGATTGATTATTAACACGGACATTATTTGTGCCAGGAAGGACCAGCTATTGTTTTCTTTGTACGTTACATGCTTACTTTGCCAAATCTAGTGACACAGTGGGTGCAAATAGTTCCTACTAGTATATCATAACAATCAACACAGCTGTGTGTCCAGGCAATGGTATATGTTCAAATGTTCATCCCTCAGGAAAAGTTATTTCCCAGTCTAACCTTCCATGGTTGCCAATATTTATATAAATGCCTCTATCATGAATGCTGTGCCAGTTCCAATATATCTCAAGTGGTTTTTCCAGTATAAAATATATATTTTTTATTTGAAATCTCTGGTAGCTATCTGATAGCGATGGTGAGTGAACATTTCAATAAATTCCGTCTGTATAGAAACTGTGATGAGTTAATAAAAAAAAATAGATTGTGGGTTTTTATTATTTTTGGAAGAAAAAAAAAGTCTCTTTGCTAAAAAAAAATAAAGGTGTACTTAAACTTGCAAAAGAACATTTTTTATTTGAATGATATGACAGGACTATCACAAGAGTGTTACCTGCTATAAAGAAAGCTTCTTAAGAATTATTACCTTTATTAGACCACTGACACTGAGCTTTAGCCATACATTTCTAACTTCTGTCCCTCTGCAGAGACAATTTTCTTTTCTTAAATAAACTGTCATGCTAGTGTTAATATATTGTTTGCTCCTTCATACTCTGAGAATACTGCTGATATAAAACATGTATATGTTAGATTGGTAATGGTATCTTTAGTGTAGCTGACTAGAACAAATGTGTTTCCCTCATGGCTGTGCTAATGTGATAAAGGAAAATTGGCTGTTCGTCAGCTTTTGGCTGGGTAAAGACAGAAGAGATGGAACCGCATTCTTTTTTATGCATTAATACCACTGAGAACTTTCCATGAGTTATATTTCATACGTCTGCATGTTGTGCAAAGATGTTGTAAAACACGAGATAATGTTACAAATAACACTGTGGGATGGCTGTATCTTTTATAATGATAACAGTCCAGCAATGAATGACAGTAACAGGCTGTAAAAAAATAATACGAAAAAATGCAATTCCATCCTCACTTGTTATGTTTAAAAGCTTCTGTAATGAAATTTAACACCGTTTTCCATGCATATAGATTGTGCAATGTGAAAAATAGATAGAGTAAAAAAACAAAAAAATATAGGAGAAAATTGTAAACTTCCTAAACAATTGTTTGTACGCAATAAATAACATCTTGTAGATTTAATTTTACTCCTTGAGCTGTAACTTCTGCATCTTAATGATTTTGAAAATGCATAATTTACTGAAATTGTAAGCAATAGTATCTGGAATGTTATTTAAAAGCGTAATCTGCCAGTAAAATAACAATTCTCAAGGGCAATTTTGCACCCCTTCACAAATATATTTGTGCTCCTTATCCTAAATCACAGTACCTGAGGCTCTGATGACAATCATTCAGCCTCTGAATGGAGACAATTCAAATTTATTTTCATGAGCAAAATCTACATGCCATTTTACCTAGGATCAAATTGAATGTTTATGCTCTAGCTTTCAAGGAAACATTTTCAGGATATTACACTCAACTAAACATAAATTGCTACTGCCTAGAACACTTATTTATCCCTTATTGACACTTATTTCTTTGATACAATTGTTGAATGTCTATTTGATAAGAGTGGAAATAAATCCTCAGTCAAATATTCTCTTTCAATCTTTTGGGCCTATTCTATAAACTTCGGTAACTAACTCATTGAGGATTTTGAGCAGTTGCTGAACGATTTGGTAGGTTTGCTATTCAGAAAGCTCCGATGACCTGCCAAACACGTTCTGAAAGTGCATCTTCCCAAGCGGTAGCGCTCCTGCTCAAACACACCGAGTGGCAGGTGATACAGCTCCAACTCGCGTTTTTAATAAAATCGCGCTATTCTAGTACCTCCGATGAGATCATCGAGGCTCTCACCTAGCGAGCTACTCGCAAATTTCATCTTGCCACCCTAAGGGTGAAGAGATGGGATTTGCGAGTAGGACTTAGAATTGATTTGTTATTTTTATTGCATCAGATTGAAGCCGAGAGTCTCTGGAGCTGATACACATTAATACCAGCTCCGGAGACGCCTGGCTTCCATCCTATGTAATAGAAATACATTTACAGGTAGCTTCATTAACTTTCCAGCTAACCACTATGGTAATGAAGGGGTTAAACACGAGTACCCATTTTTTTGGGCATAGCGGGGGTGGGTGAAGGTGGATTTTGGCACATGGTGGGTGTTTATGCCTATCGGGAAGGTAGCGGGAGGAGTTAATCCCTTTATTACCTTAGCGGTTACCACCGCTAAGGTAATGAAGTGGGTAACCCCTCCCGCTATCCACCCGGTAGGCATAAACACCCACCATGGGACAAATACCACCTTCACCCACTCCTGCTACTCCCAATAAACATTAAAACCCAATACTAGCCAATACACCCATTAATTGCCAGTGTGGTTACCTAAGCGCTAAATGGGAGCAAAGATAACCCCAATGGCAATGAATGGGCATCCCGTCTACCCTCAACAACCCCACCTCCCCCCCCCCAACAGATACAGTACAGTAATGGGCAAAATTACTATTATCCAGATCTGGATAATAGCTCATTTGCCCATTAAAAATAAAACATTTTCCAGCCAGCATAAAGTAAATTAAAGTTGCACTTACCCCTGCCAGGATGAAGGATGTCCTCGTCTTCCTCCCCATCCTCTTTAGCAGCAACATAACAATAAAAAAACAAACTAATTGGTACTAACCCCTTAATCACCTTAGCGGTTAATATTGTTAGTTTTGTTTTACATAGATCCTCAAATCGTGTATATCTAAGAAATTCCTCATCACCGAGGCCCTGGCGCACAAAATGTTGGACTTGCATATACCTAAATAGCTCAATTTGAGGCAAACCATACTTTCTCATCAATTACTCAAAAGAAATTAGTTTATCCCTTTCTAATAAATCTCCCAAATTCCTCTCTGTTTCCAAACTTCTAAACCCCTGACCCTGAAAGCCCAGGGTGAACCCTGCATTACCGAACAGAGGCGCGAGCCTAGAAGGGGCAGACACAACCTTATATTTCTTTTTTGCCATCTGCCATATTTTCAATGTGAAGCCAATTACTGTCGGTTCCAACTTCCTCCCGGCTCCCGTCCCAGATCTAGACCACAACATAGACGTCAGCCAACCGGGTCTTTTAGCAAGCTCTCCAGGTCCACCCAGGCATAGACTCCTCTCGGGGAGTGCCAGTAAACCATTTGTTTCATATGGGAGGCTATATAATATTTTAGAACATTTGGAACAGCCATACCACCTCCTTTCTTGGCGTCCAACATAATTGGCCTAGCTATCCTCAGTTGTTTGTTTCCAAAAAAACTGTATAATTGAATGCGGAACAGCTGCCGGTAGTGTCTAGAAGTAGTACAAAAGTCTACGAAGAATATTCATCTTAACTGCGGTTATACGTCCTATCCAGGATATATTAGGAGAGTTCCAGACTTGTAAATCTTTTGTGGATGCATTTTCCATCCGATGATTTGATTCCAGAATACCATTTGGGATATGGCTGGAGACATTATGGCATTACACAAGGTGACAGTGTTAAATGTTGGAGAATGGAGATTTTGAACAAATTTGAAAGTCCACAAATAGGGCTAGATTCATAAAAGGTCCTTACAGCGGCATTATTAAGAAATAGGTTGCAGTGATAGTTTTGGGAATTACCACCATATTCACTAAGAATTACTACAGATGCAGCGGCCGTTATTCGAACACTTCAAGTGTTGTATACCTCGGAATACCCATGTCATGGCACGTGATTTCTTCCAACCTTAACGCCTTAAGACGCGAGTGCAGAAAATTGCATTTTAGTGTTAAACACTGAAATTGACACAGTAGCACAGTACTGTACACATAACAATTCATTCATTTCATTGCACACAAAAAAAACAGAATCCATGAAATTCAAACAAAGCAACCGTGATAAACACGTGTGCCTGGAGGCGATTGGCCGAGGTAATGCCGCGTGGAGTACAGCAGCGCACACGAAAACAGCGCCGTGATTTGTTCGAATAACGGCCGCTGCATCTGTATATTTATTTATTCATATAGATAGCGATATTCATCGAAGTTTTGTATACAGTGTTAAACAGCGCTAGAAATCCATATAAGCCATTACTCTTAGAAATAAGCATTAGCAATGCAATTTTTGAGGAATAGGCGATACCAAACTTTTCTACCACGTGGATCAGTACATAGATATGTGGTGAGTTGATGCATCAAAAAATAAGGTCATGAGTAGCATAAGTCCATCCAAATGAATCCAAACTTCAGAACCACTGTATAATTAACAGAGATGTTCATCCCAGGGGAAAAAAGGAGACCTAGTGGTGCCCTCACAGCTACCACATCAAATGGTCCCTTAAAGACATAATTCACCCATGGGATATGATCAATAAGCAATCCCACACAAGAGAGGTAATAATAAAAGAGCTGGTGCCCTATACCTGACTGTGGAAGTTCCAAGTGGGATGGATTCTGCAGCGTGCAGTCCTCAGAGGTGTAGCAGAAAAAAACACAAAAAACACAGCGCACGACGCTCATAGTGCATTAAAAATTATATTGACATAAAGAATAATAAAGGTGAGTATTAAGCGTACATCAAAATAGTATTAAACAGGCAATTTTGGGATAATGTTACCCAACACCACGTGGAAGCCGGATCAGATGTCCTCTCATGCGGATGGAGGCTGGTTCCTCTCACACCGGTTCCTGTGCAGGTAAGTGGGAAGTCTTTGAAAGTCCTTACTCCCAAGAGTAGATAAACACGTTTGCAGCTCTGTCCTCGATCGCTGCTTTAAACCGAGCTCCACACCAGCAGAAAACCTTTCTCTCTCCCCTCCGTTGAAACACTTCCGGATTGGTGACGTCACCGCGGGGTTTCTCGCCGATGCTGGCGCCGGTTAACACTGGGTATGCTCGTCGTGATATGGCAGTAAAGTTAGTAGTACTACTGCTCTAGGCTCTTCCAACGCGTTTCGAAACCCATAGGTTTCTTCATCAGGGAATAAATGTATAAGTGGAATTATTAGGGTTTTAAATACCCCACGCCATGACCCCATTGGTCCACTCAGTTGATTTGTCCTCCAATGAGAGGATGGCGGGGAGGAGTCAAAAATACCCAGACTGCACGTATTATTTGTTGTCATTAGCAACATAACAAAAACAAAATAAACTTTATTAATAAACAAAATTGTGAACACAAATGGACATAAGTAATAAATGACACGATAGGTGATTCTAAAACCAAAGAGAGGAATATTAGTGCATAAAAAAGGTTTGTGCAACATATTTGAGACACGTTTGTCCTCCCCTCTAATCACCTTGCTCAAAAGAAAAAGCACGAAATGGAGTAACATAAAAATTCTAATTAAAAAACACAATAGAACATGCTAAATAATGCATGCTATATTTTGGTATATATAAAAGGGGGAATTATACCTATGTTGTAATTAAAAGGACATAGAGACTAAAGTTTAAAATAGTGAATCATAATATTAAAAAAGGTAAAGTAATACATTCCGGCATAAATCTCAAAATTCATGAGGACAGATTAATATAGAGACCAAATATCTATATCCTCATTTAGACCTCCTGGATGCAAAGTATCAAGTTTATGTATCCAGAAGGTCTCCTGTCTAGATAATTCTTTGACTCTGTCTCCCCCTCTTCTATTCCTTGGTATATACTTAATACCCTTGAATAGAAGGGAGGAGGGGTCACTATTGTGACATTGGGCATAGTGTTTGGACAGGCTATGCTTCATATACCCTATTCTAATATTACGCAGATGTTCTTGAATGCGAACTTTTAACGGGCGTTTAGTGCGTCCCACATATAGTAGGCCACATGGACATTCTATTAAGTATACTACATGGTTTGTGTTGCAGTAAATAAAGTCTTTTATGTCATGTTTTATTCCTGTTTTGCACATAAATGTCTTATTATCAGGGTGCAGATGCTTACATACTGAGCACTTACCACATTTAAAGTTCCCAATAGGTTTACTATTCAGCCATTTTTTGTCCCCATTTTGGTGTTCTTTTGGCCTTATATCACTTGGGGATAGTGTATTTTTCAGATTTTTTGCCTTTCTGTAGATACATTTTGGGAACTTAGAAATGTGAGCACTCAGTAGCGAGTCACTCGAGAGAATAGACCAATGTTTTTTTATTATTTTCTCAATCTGCCCTGTCATTGAATTAAAATTAGTGATAAATGACACATTGCATTTTCCCTCATTCTCTTGCAAGCTCTTTGGTTTTTTATTTTTCTTTGGCAGTAACATAGTACTTCTATCTATTTTCCTCACTTTTTCCAGGTCATTATTTAATTTATCAAGATGATTGCCCCTCTCCACAAATGTCAAAGTCAATTTTTTTGCCTGTTCTTCAAAATCTGTATCTGTATTACAATTTTTTCTCAATCTATAGTATTGGCCACTCGGTATATTTTTTATCCACGTTTTTTTGTGGTTACTTGTGGCTAGGAGGAGATTGTTTGAATCAACTTCTTTGAAATATGTTCTCGTCACTAACCTCCCTTCATCTGACACCACCAGGCTAAGATCTAGAAAATGTATTTCTTTCTGGTGGTCTACATACGTGAATGATAGATTCCTATCGTTATTATTTAGGTAATTTATAAAGTGGCCAACTGAACACTGGTCGCCGTCCCATACACATAGAATATCGTCTATGAAACGACGCCATACAATTATATTAGTTTTGAAAGGGTTGTTATTGTATATATAATCATTTTCCCATCCTCTCATGTACAGGTGCGCGAAACTGGGGGCAAATCTTGTGCCCATTGCAGTTCCGCAAACCTGCAGAAAAAATTCATCCAAAAACATAAAATAGTTGTGTTTTAAGATATAATTTATTGAATCCACAATGAATTTCCTATTGAGAGGATGCAAATTTACATCATTCAATAGAAAAGAATGGATGGCTGTGAGGCCTGCCCCATGTGGGATGTTTGTGTACAGGGCCTGCACATCACATGTGAGCCACCTATAGGATTCCTTCCACTCAAAACCTTCCAACAAATTCAACACTGATGTTGAGTCTCTTAAATATGACGGAAGTTTTGCCACATAGGGTTGGAGGAAGTGGTCCACATATTGGGACAAATTGGCAGTCAAACTCTCTATTCCCAATATAATCGGTCTGCCAGGTGGATTTATTAAACTTTTATGTGTTTTTGGGAGGTGGTAGAAGATGGCAGTTCTTGGACAGCTAAAGTATAGGAAATCATATTCACTTTTTACTATTACATTGTTAGTGAGGGCTTCATCTAAGAGGCCTTTCAGAAGAATTAAAAACTCCCCTGTAGGATCTTTTTTCAGTTTTTTGTAGGAGGAGGTGTCGTTAAGGAGTCTGAGGGCCTCACCCTCATAATCCTTCCTGTTTTGTAGCATGACACCTCCCCCCTTATCAGCTTGCCTGATAATTAGGTCTTTATTTTGTTGTAGGAGTTTTAAAGCAAGAGTTTCATTTTTATTTAAATTGTGTCTTATAGCACCATTCTGAACATTATTTGTTAGCAAATTAAAATCTTTATTGACCATGTTAAAGAATGTCTCTATGTGATGGCCTTTTGAATGCGCAGGGTAAAATTTCGATTTCCCTCTAAAGAGGGTATGTGTACAGGTTAAATCATTTTTCGCAATCTATGTCTGAAGAGTTCCAGATGGAGCAGAACTGTTTTCAGTTATTTCATTCTGCAAACAATTTTCCAAATCAGATTTTATGAAATGTCTCTTCAGAGTGAGGTTGCGAACAAACTTGTGGAGATCTGTGTATAGTTGGAATGCACTTGGACCACATGAACGAGAGAAGGTGAGGCCTCTATCCAAAACTTTTTTCTGGTCATCTGTTAAGATCACCGTAGAAAGATTGAAAATCCCTTTAGGGGATAATGTTTTTAGACTGTCTCGCAATCTCTTTTCTTTAAGTCTGGCCCCCCCTCTTGTTCCTCTCCTGATAATACCCTTTTCCGTCTTTCCTTTATTTCTGGTTTCTGTATAGGGCCCTGACTCTCTTCCTTCCTTAGGGGATCTATATGCCTGTTTTTTACTGAGTCTAAAAAACCCGATGGGGAGGGTTGTGCAGGTGATCCATACCTTGGACTTGGTTTATAAACCTTTTGGTTAAAATTGGAATCATGTCTTTCATATTCTCTTTGTCCATATTTAAAATTAGGAATGTAATTTCTCCCTTTATAGTTGGGGTTTCTAACATGTCCCTCAAATCTAGGGTGAGGTGGGTACCCATTATTTGATGTAAAACCTCTTCTTTCATCATATAATTGGTTGTCCCTACCCCTATCATTCCAATTCTCCCATCCTCTATGGTTGGGATAAAATTTAGGATTCCTTTGCTGTTCACTACTTCTATTTTGAGATTGGGAGGATTCTCTACCACCCCCTACTTTGGGATTGGTTTTTTGAGATCTACTTCTATCTGGATCTTTTGCCCAATTTCTCTGTCTATTGTTATCGTAGTCAGCTTTATCCCTAAAAAAAAATTCGTGCTTTTTCTTCAGAGTTTCCTCCTCTGCATGTTCAAGTTTCATGCGTAGGTCATGCTCAAGCTCCGAGCAATCATATTCGATTACTAAGGGCTCAAGCAACTTGACTACATCAGAAATCTCCTTATCCATGATTTTTAATGTTTTGGTTCTTTCATAGATAATGAGCTTCATAAGTGATATTGAGCAGTCATCCAATATTCTATTCCACTCTTTTAAAAAATGTTCATTATCCTTACCGAAAGTTGGTGATTTTTTAAATCGTAGGCCCCTAGGGACTCTATCACACTCCACATATTTTTGTATAGTCCTTTTTTCAAGGTGGATTTTACTTTCGGTAAGGAGTAATTGCTCTAAAACTTTAAAATGTTGTTCAATAGACCCCTTAACATTTCCCTTGTCAGGAACCACATTGTGTCCCTCTGAAAATAGTGTGTCAAAATTTTCGTCACGTTTTTTCCTAAAATCTACCAGGCTCCAAACCATGGTCCGGTATTAAAGCTAAAACAGATATAATAGCTTTTTAACAGATAAACAGTGCAGCACAATACAGAGCAAAAAGAGTGAGTGAGTTAGGAGAATAGTGCGCAACTATTGTTAATGGTGATGTAGTGAAAATAAAAATAAATACGTGACCTTAATAATTATTAGCGTCTGCAGCTGCGGTAGAAGGGAGGGCTCAGGAACCCCCTAGAGCTAACAGAAAAAAACACAAAAAACACAGCGCACGACGCTCATAGTGCATTAAAAATTATATTGACATAAAGAATAATAAAGGTGAGTATTAAGCGTACATCAAAATAGTATTAATCAGGCAATTTTGGGATAATGTTACCCAACACCACGTGGAAGCCGGATCAGATGTCCTCTCATGCGGATGGAGGCTGGTTCCTCTCACACCGGTTCCTGTGCAGGTAAGTGGGAAGTCTTTGAAAGTCCTTACTCCCAAGAGTAGATAAACACATTTGCAGCTCTGTCCTCGATCGCTGCTTTAAACCGAGCTCCACACCAGCAGAAAACCTCTCTCTCTCCCCTCCGTTGAAACACTTCCGGATTGGTGACGTCACAACGGGGTTTCTCGCCGATGCTGGCGCCGGTTAACACTGGGTATGCTCGTCGTGATATGGCAGTAAAGTTAGTAGTACTACTGCTCTAGGCTCTTCCAACGCGTTTCGAAACCCATAGGTTTCTTCATTAGGGAATAAATGTATAAGTGGAATTATTAGGGTTTTAACTACCCCACGCCATGACCCCATTGGTCCACTCAGTTGATTTGTCCTCCAATGAGAGGATGGCGGGGAGGAGTCAAAAATACCCAGACTGCACGTATTATTTGTTGTCATTAGCAACATAACAAAAACAAAATAAACTTTATTAATAAACAAAATTGTGAACACAAATGGACATAAGTAATAAATGACGCGATAGGTGATTCTAAAACCAAAGAGAGGAATATTAGTGCATAAAAAAGGTTTGTGCAACATATTGGAGACACGTTTGTCCTCCCCTCTAATCACCTTGCTCAATAGAAAAAGCACGAAATGGAGTAACATAAAAATTCTAATTAAAAAACACAATAGAACATGCTGAATAATGCATGCTATATTTTGGTATATATAAAAGGGGGAATTATACCTATGTTGTAATTAAAAGGACATAGAGACTAAAGTTTAAAATAGTGAATCATAATATTAAAAAAGGTAAAGTAATACATTCCGGCATAAATCTCAAAATTCATGAGGACAGATTAATATAGAGACCAAAGAACTGCCATCTTCTACCACCTCCCAAAAACACATAAAAGTTTAATAAATCCACCTGGCAGACCGATTATATCGGGAATAGAGAGTTTGACTGCCAATTTGTCCCAATATGTGGACCACTTCCTCCAACCCTATGTGGCAAAACTTCCGTCATATTTAAGAGACTCAACATCAGTGTTGAATTTGTTGGAAGGTTTTGAGTGGAAGGAATCCTATAGGTGGCTCACATGTGATGTGCAGGCCCTGTACACAAACATCCCACATGGGGCAGGCCTCACAGCCATCCATTCTTTTCTATTGAATGATGTAAATTTGCATCCTCTCAATAGGAAATTCATTGTGGATTCAATAAATTATATCTTAAAACACAACTATTTTATGTTTTTGGATGAATTTTTTCTGCAGGTTTGCGGAACTGCAATGGGCACAAGATTTGCCCCCAGTTTCGCGAACCTGTACATGGGAGGATGGGAAAAATGATTATATATACAATAACAACCCTTTCAAAACTAATATAATTGTATGGCGTCGTTTCATAGACGATATTCTATGTGTATGGGACGGCGACCAGTGTTCAGTTGGCCACTTTATAAATTACCTAAATAATAACGATAGGAATCTATCATTCACGTATGTAGACCACCAGAAAGAAATACATTTTCTAGATCTTAGCCTGGTGGTTTCAGATGAAGGGAGGTTAGTGGCGAGAACATATTTCAAAGAAGTTGATTCAAACAATCTCCTCCTAGCCACAAGTAACCACAAAAAAACGTGGATAAAAAATATACCGAGTGGCCAATACTATAGATTGAGAAAAAATTGTAATACAGATACAGATTTTGAAGAACAGGCAAAAAAATTGACTTTGAGATTTGTGGAGAGGGGCTATCATCTTGATAAATTAAATAATGACCTGGAAAAAGTGAGGAAAATAGATAGAAGTACTATGTTACTGCCAAAGAAAAATAAAAAACCAAAGAGCTTGCAAGAGAATGAGGGAAAATGCAATGTGTCATTTATCACTAATTTTAATTCAATGACAGGGCAGATTGAGAAAATAATAAAAAAACATTGGTCTATTCTCTCGAGTGACTCGCTACTGAGTGCTCACATTTCTAAGTTCCCAAAATGTATCTACAGAAAGGCAAAAAATCTGAAAAATACACTATCCCCAAGTGATATAAGGCCAAAAGAACACCAAAATGGGGACAAAAAATGGCTGAATAGTAAACCTATTGGGAACTTTAAATGTGGTAAGTGCTCAGTATGTAAGCATCTGCACCCTGATAATAAGACATTTATGTGCAAAACAGGAATAAAACATGACATAAAAGACTTTATTTACTGCAACACAAACCATGTAGTATACTTAATAGAATGTCCATGTGGCCTACTATATGTGGGACGCACTAAACGCCCGTTAAAAGTTTGCATTCAAGAACATCTGCGTAATATTAGAATAGGGTATATGAAGCATAGCCTGTCCAAACACTATGCCCAATGTCACAATAGTGACCCCTCCTCCCTTCTATTCAAGGGTATTAAATATATACCAAGGAATAGAAGAGGGGGAGACAGAGTCAAAGAATTATCTAGACAGGAGACCTTCTGGATACATAAACTTGATACTTTGCATCCAGGAGGTCTAAATGAGGATATAGATATTTGGTCTCTATATTAATCTGTCCTCATGAATTTTGAGATTTATGCCGGAATGTATTACTTTACCTTTTTTAATATTATGATTCACTATTTTAAACTTTAGTCTCTATGTCCTTTTAATTACAACATAGGTATAATTCCCCCTTTTATATATACCAAAATATAGCATGCATTATTCAGCATGTTCTATTGTGTTTTTTAATTAGAATTTTTATGTTACTCCATTTCGTGCTTTTTCTATTGAGCAAGGTGATTAGAGGGGAGGACAAACGTGTCTCCAATATGTTGCACAAACCTTTTTTATGCACTAATATTCCTCTCTTTGGTTTTAGAATCACCTATCGCGTCATTTATTACTTATGTCCATTTGTGTTCACAATTTTGTTTATTAATAAAGTTTATTTTGTTTTTGTTATGTTGCTAATGACAACAAATAATACGTGCAGTCTGGGTATTTTTGACTCCTCCCCGCCATCCTCTCATTGGAGGACAAATCAACTGAGTGGACCAATGGGGTCATGGCGTGGGGTATTTAAAACCCTAATAATTCCACTTATACATTTATTCCCTGATGAAGAAACCTATGGGTTTCGAAACGCGTTGGAAGAGCCTAGAACAGTAGTACTACTAACTTTACTGCCATATCACGACGAGCATACCCAGTGTTAACCGGCGCCAGCATCGGCGAGAAACCCCGCGGTGACGTCACCAATCCGGAAGTGTTTCAACGGAGGGGAGAGAGAGAGGTTTTCTGCTGGTGTGGAGCTCGGTTTAAAGCAGCGATCGAGGACAGAGCTGCAAACGTGTTTATCTACTCTTGGGAGTAAGGACTTTCAAAGACTTCCCACTTACCTGCACAGGAACCGGTGTGAGAGGAACCAGCCTCCATCCGCATGAGAGGACATCTGATCCGGCTTCCACGTGGTGTTGGGTAACATTATCCCAAAATTGCCTGATTAATACTATTTTGATGTACGCTTAATACTCACCTTTATTATTCTTTATGTCAATATAATTTTTAATGCACTATGAGCGTCGTGCGCTGTGTTTTTTGTGTTTTTTTCTGTTAGCTCTAGGGGGTTCCTGAGCCCTCCCTTCTACCGCAGCTGCAGACGCTAATAATTATTAAGGTCACGTATTTATTTTTAGTTTCACTACATCACCGTTAACAATAGTTGCGCACTATTCTCCTAGCTCACTCACTCAGAGGTGTAGATCAGCAGATGAAGGAAGAAAGGAGCACAATGGGGTAGAAGGTGACACCTTGAGAAATTCCTGTTGGACAAAACGCGTTGGTGCGTTGTTCTACCCCATTGTAAGCTGGTTTATTAATAAATATTTGTTTTTATTGTACTTGGCGTTGCCCTATTTTTCATTCCATGCACTCTGGATGCGGATAGCTGTGCTCCTTTCTTCCTTCATCTGCTGATCACGTGGATCAGTAGTGGGATTTATAATAAAACCATATAAAAAAACTGATTTCATTCCTTTGATGCCTGATGCTACAGAAGGGGTTATTGTACAATATGAACAACCTATAAATAAAACACAAACAAATCCATATGTTCAAATAGCTAACCCTTTGAATACCAAGTGGCCAGCCACTCATTGGGTAATTCTGATTAGCTGGCCACCTGGGTTACTAAGGCTTCAATAACCAAGTGGTTATAACAATTGGCAATATATTTTCCATAGTAGTTCGATAATGCAGATATGCGAGTTCCATCAATAGCAAGTGAATAACTAATTTGGTGTTAGTTATTCATTTATATGGTCATTTGAATAGACTGCATTAAAAATACCAGCCAATTATTGCTGCAGTAAAATGTTCCTTATCATAGCTCTACCGCTTGAGATATGAATAGGTTGATCAATAAAATTGGTGTTAAACTCTCATAACATAAATATTTTCCTTTCGTGATTCTAGGACAGTTTTCCCATCTAGCTTTATACATATAGTGGCATGGCAATATACGCTTCTTCAACACTATGGGGCCTATGCACCAAGCGTTCATGTCACTTATCGAGCACTTATCGCCGAAAATGCCTACTCCGATTCAGTCGATAAGTGGGCGATAAAAGACTGAATCGCCCACAAAAATTTCCTTAAAAAAAATAATGCAGAGTGAGCGCCGATAAGCCAATTATCGGCAGGTTCTGAAACTCATGCAATTCTAGTAGCCGCGATTAGGTTATCGAAGCGTATCGCGGCTCTAGAATGGCGATTTTCTGACAAAATCCTCATGCCAGAAAAAGTTGGCAGGAAGGTGGTGAGAACCTGCTGATAAGCGGTGAGACGGGACTAAGAAACAAAATGCATTTTTCCTGCATCGGATTGATGCCGGGAGTCTCCGGAGCTGATATCCATTAATATCACCACCGGAGACACCTGGCATCAATCCCATGCAGTAAAAATTCATTTACAGACAACTTCATTACCTTAGCTGCTAACCGCTAAGGCAATTAAGGGGTTATTGGACAACAGCAGCTTTACTGGGAGCAGAGGGGGTGAGTGAAGGGGGTACTTGACCCTTCACTCACCCCCTCTGCACCCAATAAACATTACAATATGTTATAATCACCAATACGCAACCCACCCCCTTTGTCCCCACATAAAACCATCATTTATTTTGTTATACACAGGATTCATGCCAGAGGCCTGTGGGGGTCCTCGCAGGTGTCCATGGGCATCCAGGTCATCCCCGTGGGTGTCTGGGGGCTTCAACAGAGTCCCTGGGTGGTTCCAGTGGGTCCGTGTGCATGTCTGGGCGTCCTCGGCTGGTCCACGTGGGTCACCGCTGACCTGCGGTATGAATCCTGTTGTTAAAAAAATAAATGTGGCATACATTTCAATAAATACACCCCCCCCCAACCAAAAACATACAGTAAAATAATGGACAAAATAACTATTATCCAGATATGGATAATAACTAATTTGCCCATTATTAAATAAAACATTATGCAGCCAGCATAAATAAAGTAAATAAAAACCGTTCTACTTACCCCTGCCATAATGAAGGGCATCCTCATCAGCATACTCCAGGTCCATGTCATCCATTTCCAGAAAGAATACATGAAATAAAACATTCTAATGGCCCCTAACCCCTTAATCACATAGTGGTTAATAATCTCTAAAGTAATTAAGGGGTTAACCCCGTCCCCTGCTAGCCACCCGGGAGGCCTAACCACCCACCCCGGACCCACTATACTCACCCTGTACCTATTGATTGGCATAGTGGTCCATCATACCCATATAATATGGGCATGATAAGTCACTATAGCACTCAATGGTAACCTTAATCAAAAAGCATGAAGGCCAAAGGCACCTAAACAACACAATTCAATAAATAAAAACACTAGCCAACCAATTAAATAAATTCAAGCAGTAACCAACTAAACAATGAATTAATTTCAACCAGTAGCCAACCAATCAATTAATTATTAAAACCGCTATCCAACACATCACTTAAAAGCAGGAGCCAACACGTGAAATCATTAATTAAAATCGCTGATCAATAGAAAAAATAATATACAACACAAGCCAGCAAAATGACAAAAATGACATCCACAGAATCAACCAAAATAGAAAAAATAACACTTAATACAAAGCAAGCATTTGCCAAAAAATGCATTGGGTAATACTGTATTGATCTGTACCCTAAAGGGGTAAAGGGGTACAGATTAATACATTATCAGTCAATAGGCAATGAAAAAAATTAAATAAATAATATACAATCCAAAAACCTGAAAAAAATACATTTACATACTGTACATTCAATGTTTTACTTACTCAATCCAACGCCACACCTTGAAGATCCGGACCAGGAAATAAATGTATTTTTCTTTGATCTTCTAACACCTTCTTTCTTTATCTGTAATTATTTATTTATTTTCTTCATCTTCTTTCTTCATCTGTTAATCCAAATACCCAATGGTAAATCCACAATACGATGTTGTTGGTCGGCTTCTTGAGCTCAAATGAGGTGTCAAGGCCTTAAATATGGCCTATGACGTCACATTTGTGGGTCAGATGGTACAGTTCCAATCTGATTGGACGCTGTATCATGTGCCCCCTCTTTTTTTTTTTAAGGATGTGACGTCAACTCCAAGGAAGGTACGTCACATAATTCAAACCACATGGCTGTATCACATGGTATTACATCACATCCTTTTGAACGAAGGCAACCTATCACATGGTACAGTAACCAATGGGATTGTCTTCAATCCCATTGGCTGTAATACCATGTGATATAGCAATGGGGTTTGAATGATGTGACGTACCTCCCTTTGAGATGATGTCACATCCTTCAAAAAAAAAAGAAAGAGGAGGGCACATGATACAGTGTCCAATCAGATTGGAGCTGCACCATCTGACCTGAAAATGTGACGTCATAAACCATATTTAAGGCCTTGACGCCTCATTTTACCTCAATGAAACCGACAAGACAACATCGGTTGGGATCTAACATGTGGTTTTTGGATTGAAGATAGAAAATTACAGAAAAGCAAGAAATAATCACTGATGAAGAAAGGAGAAGGCGATTGAATATAAAAGAAAGAAGATTTTTTTTTTACCTGTTCCGGATCTTCATGGTGGATGGCGTTGGATTGAGTTTGATGATGTCGCGGTATGAGACATTGCAGATTCGCCGGGATTCGGAGTGTCAACTCTTCTAAAGTTAAGTAAAATATTGAATGTATGTAAATGTCTTTTTGCAGGTTTTTTTATTGTATTTGTATATTTTCATGTTTTTTATTGCCCATTGACTGCTAATATATTAATCTGTGTCCGTTTAGGGTACAGATCAATACTGTAATAGCCAATTAATTTTTTAGCAACTTTTTTTTCAATTGCTTGTTTTATTTGAGTTATTTGGTAATTATTTGGCTTAAATTATTTGTAATTTGGATGGCTTTTTTTGTTTAATTTTCCAATGGTTTAGTGTTTTTAATTAATTATTTATCTGGTTGGCTACTGGTTTTAATTTATGTATTGGCTAGTGGTTTCATAAATTAATTGATTTGTTGGTTAGTGCTTTAAATGATTTAATTTGTTTGCTGGTTTGCTAGTGCTTGTATTTATTTAATTTGTTGACTAATGGTTTTAATTTTTGAATTGTGCTGCATGTGTATATGTTGTATTATTGTGTATTTTTTGCATTGAGGCTTTTTTATTTGGTTGACCATTGAGTGCTATAGTGGCTTATCATGCCCATATTATATGGGTATGATGTACCACTATGCCATTCAATGGGTTCAGGGTGGCTATAGTGGGCCCGGGGTGGGTGGTTAGGCCTCCAGGGTGGGTAGCGGGGGAAGGGTGGGTTAACCCCTTAATTACTATAGCGGTTATTAACTGCAACGGTGATTAAGGAGTTAGGGGCCATTAGATTGTATTATTGATTGTATTCTTTCTGGCAATGGAGGAGATGGCCCTTCTGGTGCATGTTGATGAGGACGCCCTTCATGATGGCAGGGGTAAGTAGAAAGGTTTATTTACTTTATTTCTGCTGCCTGACATGTTTGATTTAATAATGGACAAATTAGCTATTATTTTGCACATTACTGTACTGGATGTGTTGGGGAGGGGAGGAGAGGTGTATTCCACATTTTTTTTTTTGCAACAGGATTTGTCCTGCAGGCCAGTGGGGACCCACAGGGACCAACCGAGGACCCTCGGACGCTCACGGGGACCACCCGTGGACCCCTGTGGTGCCATAGGACACCCGTGTGAACCCCCCGAGGGTCCCCAGACACACAATGGGAACCACCTGAGGGCTCCCAGACAACCGTGGGAACCACCCGAGGACCTCCGGACACCCACGGGGACAACCAGGTACCCCCAGACACCCACAGGGACCACCTGGAGGCCGACGGACACCCGACGGGGATGAATCAAAGACCCCAAGACACCCGTGGGGACCACCCCAGGGGAACCCTGCAGGCCTCTTGTTTGAATCCTGTGTATAAAAAAATTATGCGTTTATGTAGGGGCATATGGGGTGGGTTATATATGGGTGATTATAACATATTGTAATATTTATTGGGGGAAGACGGGGTGAGTGAAGGGCCAAGTACACCCTTCACTCACCCCGTCTGCCCCAATAAACCTACTGTTGTTCCTTATTCCCTTTATTGCCTTAGTGTCTATCCCTAAGGTAATGAAGCTGCTTTAATGTCATTTTTACTATTAGTGTTTGGGAGCAGGAGGTCTCTGGAGCAGAACCATATTGATTTCATGTCCAGCGACCCCCTGCTTTCCGAGTTACAGTCTCCGTTGTGGGGGGTTGTATCTCCTATGCATGTAAATGTCCCGCGTCACAGGAACGAGACATTTCAATAAAATGCATAGGAGATACTGGCACCCCATAACGGGCCTATATCCCAGGAAGCAGGGGGTCCCAGGACCTGAAATCAACGCGCTTCTGCTCCGGAGACCCCAATGCTAATCTACAGAAGTAGTAAAACATTATTTTCAGGGTGAGATTTGCCCAGGGAGAGACGACTCTCTCTCTCTGCAGCAGAAAGAACTTGCTGGGTAAGGCCTTTTCAGAGGATCGCCCGTTTGGTGAATTTTGCTATTAAAGGTAATCGAGGCTTTTTGAATACCGTGATAGCAACACTCACAAACGGCGACGACCCATATGACATGCGTAGTGCATAGACCCGTATGACTTTTTAATGCATTTAGAACTGTTGAAAATCAAAGGCTTTTTGTAATCTATGAATCCTAAACTGAGTGGTAGGCCGTATTTATTAGTTCGGCAAATGACTTCTGGTACGACTTGGTCCATTATGTAGTATCCACTGCAAAATCCCGCTTGCTCTCTAATTTATTTACCACTTCTTCTGGAAGGACACATGATTCATTATTGTGGGTTTCTTCTCGATCATCCTCTGCCGGAGTATGACTTTTGTTATCTGTGTAGCCATGTATACCCTTGGCTACTAACTGCCCTGCCTAACACATAAGCCCTGGTACCAGTGCAGGCAGTGCTAGGGTTAATCTGGGTTACACTGCAGTAAACATCTCCACTGAGTGACAGGGGGATGGGCCTAAGGCCTGTGTGCAGCCCTAAAAGGGCTCAGACCTAAGACCCTCCCCCTGGGTACAAAGGGGTAGCAGAGTTAAATTCATTAGGTATTGGAAGTGTGGAGCCAGGCTCTGTTCACCTTCCTTCTCCTCCCTCTGGGGAGTGGGACAACTGCCCCATACTCCACCAGGGAGCATGGGAGCTAAGAATAGATCTTTGGGGCCTCAAGCCCTGGGGGTTGATTCAAGGGACAAGAGAGTGTACGTGTTGTTATACTGCTGTGTATGATGAAGAATAAAGACAAGTAACTGTTTATACTCCTGTCTGAGGCTGCAGTTTCTTCGGGGAGAGAGTGTGTGTTTTCCACAGGGGACTGCAACTATCCCTATAGGCCCTGTGAGAATGAAGGCGCTGCAACGCCGAGTGAAGAGCTGTGAAGATCCCTAAAGTCTGTCCTGTTCGTCCCCAAATAACACCGGCAGACACTCAGTATCCTGTAAGCCTAGCAGGTTGGCAGCACAAAAACACTGGGTAGCAGTGAGTTTCCTTCCGGGTGGGTGAAAACTTGTTACATTTGTTGGCGCTGCTGAGATTCATTATCACTGTAAACAAAGGGATATGCTGCACACCAAATTTTAAAAATGAAATACATTCAGTTTACCAATGCTGCTGGTTCAAGGAGTACCTGTCAAAAATATTCCAAGGCAATACTCAGGAAAAAGTGTGGCGCAATAAATTCGTTTGATCAAATCCGTAGAGCTTTGGATTCCCCTTTTCCCCTTTTTTACAAGATTCATTGTCACGACAGGGTTTTGCAGCATTGGAAGGAGGTACTCTCCTATCGTGCCAAATTCAGAGGGCCCATGGGTGTAGTGTCTATAGGGGACTCTATGGGATATTGAAGACCAGGCTTCCCGCTAAATGAGCTACAATGTGGACCCCTCCTCCCTAAAGTTACATGCACGGGCAGTGCATGTATAGTCGCTATGTACCAAGAAGAGGTGCAGGAGCAGTTGCCCAGAGGCTTCACCAAAGGAACTGTGGCTTGCGCCATGCAGGTTTATTCTCTGAAATAAGTTCTATGTAAGCAGGCATCCGAGGAGGGGGCGCTTGACCTACAGGCAGCCAGGACCTCCATTTGAGGAGCAGCAGCTATACTATGGCAGTCCTCACCCAGGGGGGCTGCCATGCATTTCTATTACTATAAAGTGGTGTGGGGGTAGTTTCCCAGGAGCCCCACCCCAAGGAACTGTGGTCTGCAGAATGCCATCCTAAAGGACTGATGTGTAGGGATCCTAGGGGTGTTTTGGTATCCTGTGGACCCAGAAACTTCAGAAAATGACGTATGTGGGGGTAGTGTCCGAGGAGGGGCTCCTTACCATCAGGAGGCCAAGACCTCCATTTGAGGAGCTGCAGCAATAATACAGCGGCCTCCGGCACAGGGAGAACTGTCCACATATGTGTAGCATCCCGGGTGGGGGGGGGGGCTCTCAAAGATCGGGAGACCATAACCTTCCATTTTAAATAAGGTATAACAATATGGCAAGTGAAAGAGCGGTTCGTGCCAAAAACGTTAGCTCCGTGTGGCGAGGTTTGCAGAGTTGCAAGCTTTCTTTGGAAAAATGGTGTAGTGCTTGGAACAAAACCAAGTCGTGTTCTGTGAGTGGCTTGGCGCGAAACCGAAGACACGCCCTTCTATAATGTGACTGGGCTCCTGGATCCACCAGGGGGAGGAGGCAAGTAATATCTTGTCCCCACTGGGGGCATAGCTGGACGTGAGCTACTGCACCCTCTGTTGCGCATGGTGAGTTGCGCATGGTGAGTGTGGTAACATTGTTTCCCGTGCAACATCCCTACTATGGCACAGTGTGCTATTTCCCAATATTCACTGCTAGAATGCTTCCTGCTAGTAAGAATAAATGGGGTGAGCTTTCTACAATGCATCTGTTCCAGCTGCGATTTCCCAGGCGGAGATGTGAGCCAGTAGTTGAGGTGTAGTGATGGGACTCCTCATCATAAACCCAAAGTATTGGTACCAACCATGCTGGCCAGATGGAGGATGCAGCCTATCTGCAGACGTGTGTGAACTGGACTGCAGTCGTGAGCAAACGCTCCATTGGAACAGTGTGTTCCTGTTCAAGACCCTACAAGAGAGTTACCTGGTGATATGACCGCCCAGGAGGAGACAGAGGCACTTCCGCTGGTAGTGCAGGTGTGGGACTGCTGCCTGCAAGCCGCCGCCAGCGATACCAAGGTGTCCCAGTCATCTTCCCCAGGGGAAGGTTTTGTTATCTTTGATAGTCTTCCTCACCATATCACAGTTAAATCTTCTTATATCTTCAGTTATATATTTGAGTATTGTCTTGCACAGCTTTAAATATTGAAATCAGATATTTTCTTATCCTGTTTTTTGTTAGCGATTCCTCGAATTTTTTAGATCTCCCAACTACAATCTTCTTTAGTTTTTCACAATTGTTTGTTAAAGTATCCCCATACATTATGAGCAAGCTGAATCGATTTTTCAGTTCTAGTTGAATTCTCTGCTGTTGTTCTGGAGGTCACGGATGTTGCTTGGTTTTGTCTTCTTTTTAATCAGTTTTCTTCTTTCCATCTTCACATTCAAAAATGTCATTTACAGCGAACCAATTAGTGATGACTCCATGTGTCAAAGCGATTAAGGACTGTGCTGTCCTCAATTATGTGTTTCTTGTTAGCTAAGATATAATCAATTTTATTGTTGATTCCCTGTTATCCTGTTATCGTAACCATACTTAACTGATGCTTCGTATTTTTCTGCTGACCACCAATCTTTGCATTGAAATCTCCCATAACGATCTTGAGGTGACAATGTCCTTTGTTGTTAAGTTGGTTGATTTCATGGTAGAAGTCTTCCACTTCATTGGCTGTGTGACTTGATTTGGGGGCATACACTTGAATTTTTAAAGCCTGTATCTCTGTCAACTGAATGACGATTCTGGCTGGCTTAACAATGAGTTTATATACTACACTATTTTTCTTGTGTTGTTAAACTACCCTTTTTGTTGAATGCTGTCAAGCCCAGGGACAATCCAGCCTCCGCAGAATGAACCATTGCTTTTTCGGTGCGTTCCATATTTGGGGGTTGAGGCCTTATTTGCCATGCTGGCCTCATTTGCATGTTGGCAAGTACCTTTCCCACTTTAACCTGGTATATTGTTCAAACTTTCATAGTATGGTTAAACCAACAAGCACAAGTGCCACTATACATCTTACTGAACACCAGACTTTGAAACAGTGACATAAGGATCTAAGGGAAGGAGGTTTTGTTATGCTACAAGTATATACATTTGCAACCTGTTTGTGAAAGTACGTGTAGATTTTTCTGTTTCTATTCACAGGTACACCACACCAGGATAAGCTTTTTCATCAATGGATTGGAGGAGGATGGAACTGCCTTTGACACAAGAAATCTAAGTGATCCAGTATCTGATACAGTTATGAATAGTACCATTCTACTTGGACAAAGTACTAATGGTATGGGTATCTTCTTACTGTTTCAAAGCAGTTACCTAATTATCCTAATATACTGTATGTACAAAGGTATTGCTGCTTCTATTGGGCTTCTCCATTGCATATATTGATTGTTAGTTTCCCTTTATCTCCTATGATTTGTGCTAGACAACCAGATGCAATATTATTGCAATACATTAATATTTTTATTATTTCCCTTATTTTTGATAAAAACACATTTTACATAAGAAAAAAAATATTTATTTTTTTATGCATGCACTTGGAGCTGCTGTTGTGTTTATTACATTAAAGTAACTTATATATTTTTTTATTAACACATTTTTTTATTTACACATATGGCATAGACACATTCTGCCTTCATTTTTCAGTACACACTCTAGCACACGTTTACATATACATTCATACACTTTTTAATCTACACACCCTCTATTGCCAATCTCCAATCTCAATGTCACATGAGATTTTGATTGTATATGTCCCCCGTTTCTACATAAATACAGGATCATTGAGAACCGAGATTAGTGATACAAAACAATGACTGGATCAAAATATCGTGCACACACATTCATATTTCTAAACTGTTTTCAAATGTAACTCCCAAATTAAAACTACATTTTGAGATAATGACTTTATTTAGGTAAAAAAAAATCCATACTTTTTTCCAGCTACTTGGAATGCTGAGCAGCCACATTTGAACTTCCCTATTTATTGCAAACTTTTCAAACTATTTAAGTAATTATACGGTATGTGGCCCTGAAGGAAAGCAGAGAAACATAATAAAGATATGCTTTGGGGAGGAAGATAAATAGGATGTACACTATTTTCCAAATAGCAACTTAAATGACAGGAAGCCTTATGAAGGTAACTTAATGTCTGTTATAATCTAAACTGTACATTGAATGAAGATTCTTCAAAATGTAATATCATAACAGTACTATAGTTTCAGCCACAGAAAATTTATGATGTACAGAAAACTGTAAATCAGGTAGAAAGTCCAGTATCGCATGTGTGGGTGTACTATCTTGTGCTAATATTAGATGAATAAAATAGAACTGTTATAGATATAGATCTTTCAGATGTTGAGTCATGAAAGTAGCACAAAATAAACCAAGAGTTGGGGTGTGATGCTGTAAAACTCAGAATTATATATCCACAGTTTTAATTGCCATGGAAAAATATACTTCTGTATATGTACTGCCAGGCTTTAACATCAAGAGTTATTGAACCAGAAAAGAACAGTAGCACACCAAAGACAGTTTCAATGCAACATCTTATTGCAGTGACATAATTCTGACATATGAGAAAAATACATGGACGTCAGTGCCGTCTGATGTTTTGGTCCTGCCGGCTCACAGAGGAAGGTGTCTTTTTGTAATTAGTTCAGAATGATGACAATGCATAGTAGCCAAAAAACTCCAAGTCCTCCCCTTGAAGAGAAGGGAGTGGGCGAGTAAAAAGAAGGGTCCCTAATAACATGCACTCTTCAGTCACATTAAGTAAATGTCAAAGATAGTGAATCCGAAGTCAGGTATACATACACACATATGGAGAAAGTCCCTAACACACAAGCTTAAAAAATACTAATTTAATAAAAGGGACATTTAAACAGAAAACAAAGCCTCCCAGTGACTCAGTGTATAAATGAGAGGTCCTAAAATAACAAGACCTCCCTATGACACTGTGTACACAAACGTAAATGGAGTTTGGTTAAAATGTACCCCAATCCTGTGTACATAGCTACTGCAATAGTAAACAAGGAGCGTACTCTCAGTAACAAAGCTGCAGGTATAAACACTACAATTATGAAGGGGAATGAGGGGCCACAAATTGCCTGTCCACAATCACTCCGTGGATAGGAATAAACAGGCGCTATTTGCCCTTGGTAAACAGTAATGTATGCACAAGATGGGTGCTAAGAAAACAGCTCACTAAATACCTAACGCTACTAAAGCAGCGAAGGGTAATAACTAATAACCTAATGATCCCTATTGTCTATGGCCACAGGGAAAGGACAGGCAGGTTGGTGATTCTAGCTGGTACACCCTAAAGTAGAATTAGACTGATTGGAGTAGTGTGTGGTATCAATACTCAACTGCAGCTAATTCCTAAAAATCGGGTGTGTAGTGTACCTAATTTTAGTGGAGATAACAATAGCAGAGATCTCTCAACACCTAGCTACATCGAAACTACAATGAATAATGGATGATAAAATAGTGTGTGACTTCACTCAGTATATCCGCACGTCAGAGGATAATGTCCTATACCACACAATGATACTAGTGGCACAGCAGCCAGCATGAGCAGGGGTGCTTCGTCAAGCACAACAACATTGCAGAATATTTGAACTGCAAGTATACTTAGCTGCAGCTGGTGGTAATGGTGTCCCAGTCTGGACTGGGAGTGCTGACTGCGATAGCGTCGTCGCACCAACGTACCCAACATACTTTTTGCTGGGGCGACTTTGTCAAGGTGCCACTAGTATCATTGTGTGCTTTAGTAGCATTAGTTATTTAGGGGGCTATGCACTAAGCTCTGAGCTTTCGCGCTGGCCTGGAAAAAATGAGCACATCCGATAAAAAATGAAGCTGGCGGCGCGATTCACTAAGGCCCGCAGCCCATTTTTTATCGGACGTGCCCAAAACTGGCTTATCGTGCGTGCAATGTATTTCCCCCTGCTATCGCACTTAAAGTTCTCGTACGCTAGCTGATTGAAAAAAAAGCCGCTTGTAACATTTGCATGGAGATTTGCCATCTCCATGCAAGGCTGTTACAGGCAATCGTACAATAAATAAATAAATTTTCATTATAGTGTAGATGTGCAGGGGGTCTCCGGAGCTGAACAGCGTTGGTTTCAGGTCCGAGGACCCCCTACTTCAGGAGATACAGGCCCCGTTATGGGGTGCCGGTATCCCCTGCAGAATTTCAATGTCCCGGTCACGTGACGCGGACGCTTGAAAGTGCAGGGGATACCGGCACCCCATAATGGGGCCTGTATCACCTGAAGTTGGGGGTCCTCGGACCTGAAACCAACGCTGTTCAGCTCCGGAGACCCCCTGCACATCTACACTATAATTAAAATGTATATTTAAAAAAGAATTAACAAACATCAATACACGACCCCCCCTCCCGCCCTCCTCCCTAACACATACAGTAAAATAATGTGCAAAATAACTATTATCCAGATATGGATAATAGATTATTTGCCCATTATTAAACACTGCATTAGCATACCTAAATAAAGTCAATAGCAACAGTAGCCAGCTAATCCAATCAATACAAGCAGTAACAACATCAACAATTATTTAATTAAACCATTAACCAATGAAACCAATTAATTCCTAAACCAACTAAAAATGAATAGTAACACTAACCAATCAAACCAATTAATTACAACAACATTAATGAATGTAACATTAAAATACAAAGAAATACATTCAAACAATCTCTGAAGTATCCATAAAACACATGAGCTAACATAATATAACACATGAGCTAACATATATAACATATAATATAACATATGTCACCATTTCTTGTTCTTCTCTATCTTCTTTCTTCATCTGTCAATTCAAAATACCCCATGTTAAATCCCAGCCGATGCTGTCTCGTCGGCTTCTTGGGCTCAAATGAGGCGTCACGGCCTTAAATATGGCTTGTGACGTCACATTTAGCCTCAAAATGGTTAACAGCCACCTAATTGGCTGTTCAAACCCTGTTCCGACTTTAATTTTTTTTTTGACATGACGCCATTTAAAGGGAATGGCTGTGCTTCATTGACTGGTAATATATTAATCTGTACCTCTTTAGGGTACAGATTAATACATTATTATGCCAAATTTGGGGGACATTTCTCGCTTGTTATTGCAGTTAATGATGTGGATGTGATTGTTTGTTTATGGTAAATGTAATAAAAGCTTGGCGATTGGTGTTCGCTTGTACTTAATGTTATATTATGTTAGCTCATGTGTTTTATGGATACTTCAGAGATTGTTTGAATGTATTTCTTTGTCTTTTAATGTTACATTCATTAATGTTGTAGTAATTAATTGTTTTGATGGGTTAGTGTTACTATTCATTTTGAGTTGGTTTAGGAATTAATTGGTTTCATTGGTTAATGGTTTAATTAAATAATTGTTGATGTTGTTACTGCTTGTATTGATTGGATTAGCTGGCTACTGTTGTTATGGACTTTATTTAGGTATGCTAATGCAGTGTTTAATAATGGGCAAATAATCTATTATCCATATCTGGATAATAGTTATGTTGCACATTATTGTACTGTATGTGTTAGGGCGGTGTATTTAGTTAGAAATAATGTTTAGTATTTTTGTTGGCACAACATTGGTACCGCAGGCCCGCGGGTACCCCAGGACTCCCGCGGGGACCCGGGATGGCCGCGGGGTCAGCCGGGGACACCCGCACGACCCTCGACCTCCCTCGGGGACCCCTGAGGGGTCAGCCGGGGACACCCGCCGGCCTGTTGTACTGGTTTTGCGCCTGAAAAAAGGTAAACAAAGAATTTTTTCTAAGTCCTGCTTTTTATCACCTGCCTTTAGCTGGTGAGCTTTATTCAGCGCAACTTTAACATATGATCAGTTTGCGTTGCTTAGTGAATCCCGCAGAAGGGCAGGATTCAGCGCAAACAGCTGATCATATGATAAAAGTTCGATTTAGAAAAAATTTCAAGGAAAAGCCCAATTTAGAGCGCAAAGTGCCTGTTTGCGCGGCTTAGTGCATAGCACTCGGTGAAACTTCACGTTCTAAAAGCACTTTGCGCTCTTAAAACGACTTATCACTGCATAGTGCATAGCCCACTTAGTGAGCTGTTTTCTTAGCAGCCATCTTGTGCATACATCCCTGTTTACCAAGGGCAAATAGCGCCCGTTTATTCCTATCCATGGAGTGATTGTGGACAGGCAATTTGTGGCCCCTCATTCCCCTTCCTGTCCATAATTGTAGTGTTTATACCTGCAGCTTTGTTACTGAGAGTACGCTCCTTGTTTACTATTGCAGTAGCTATATACACAGGATTGGGGTACATTTTAACCAACCTCCATTTACTGTACTTTTGTGTACACAGTGTCATAGGGAGGTCTTGTTACTTTAGGACCTCTCATTTATACCCTGAGTCACTGGGAGGCTTTGTTTTCTGTTTAAGTGTCCCTTTTATTTTATATTGGTCCTATTAAATTAGCATTTTTTAAGCTATCCAATTCACATGTGTGTTAGAGACTTTGTTAGGTACTTTCTCCATATGTGTGTATGTATACCTGACTTCAGATTCGCTATCATTAACATTTACTTAATGTGGCTGAAGAGTGCATGTTATTAGGGACCCTTCTTTTCTCCTCGCCCACTCCCTGTTCTTCAATGGGAGGACTTGGAGTATTTGGTTCTATCTATTCCCTTTCCCTAGTGCACCTTCCACTCCATCTACATAGAGGCTGAGTGGGCTTCAATCCCCTTTTTGTTACAATTATGACAATGCAGTAAGATGTTGCATTGAAACAGTTTTTGGCGTGCTGTTCTTTTCTGAGTCCTGAGAGTTACATGTGTAGCATAGTCCAGTGTTTTGCGATAGGGGCTCCTAAGAACCTTAGGGTTCACTAAAGGGTTCCCTGCAATTTTCAGGTAATTTAAAAATTGTATCAAATACAGAAGAAGAATTTACAATGCATCTGATCTCAGAAACACTATTAGATAGGGTTGGGGTTCCTTACAATGCATCTGATCTCAGAAACACTATTAGATAGGGTTGGGGTTCCTTACAATGCATCTGATCTCAGGCGCACTATTAGAGAGGGTTGGGGTTCCTTACAATGCATCTGATCTCAGACACACTATTAGTGCGGGTTGGGGTTCCTCAGAATTTCACAATGATAGGGTTTCTTAACCAAAAAAGGGTTAAACAAAACACTGGCATAATCATAGTTCTTAACATTAGTGTTTAATTCATTAAAATTAATTTCACTGACGGCCATGCTTACATTGGTTTGTTGATCGGTAGAAAAGCTATGGAATTGATCGAGTGTGTTTTTTTTGAGGCCTGTAAGTATCAAAGGAAGATGAATGACGCTTCAATGGGTGGAATTATTTAGGGTGGGGATGGACTGTCTGGAAAAGATATCAAACAGCTTTAGAAAAATATCTGACTGGCAGCACAAGCTTAAAGTGTTGCGAAGAGCTGTGGACATGGAAGATCACATAAGGCATCATGTCACTATCCCTCTTTCTAATAATATCTTGCCTTGACAGTCACTTTCCTCTTTCTAGACTTTTTTTCAATCTGCCCTCTCAGTCTGTCACCTTTTCTACATCTTTTTTACCCTGATACTTCAATTTTCCCTCTTTTTTTCAACCTCTCTCCTTTTCTCTCTCTCCCCTCCTTTTATGCTCTATTTCTTTGTGCTTTACATAAACCACTTAGACTGTGCCATATTACAGTCTGCTCATCAACCCTACCACATGCAGCATTTATAATCTGAGATCTGACTCCAAAAGACTGTTCATGGTCCCAAGGTTCAGCAAAGTATTCGATCGCTCCTCCTTCTCTTACCATGCACCCCAAAACTGGAACAATCTACCGGAGACTCTCACAGCCGCCACCAGTTTAAGTTCTATCAAAACTAAAGCTGTCTCACATTTTAATTTCGCCGGTTACTGTTACATACGCCTATAATATATATTATCTTTAACTGTGCATGCCATGTCTTGTACATAATGTATACCCTGTTCACTTATGTAACTATGTATTTGTAACCATGTATTATTTGTCATCATACTTGAAAACGAGAGGTAACTCTCAATGTATTACTTCCTGGTAAAACATTTTAGAAATAAATACAAATAAATATTAAACACGCCTCCCAGCATCATCCCTTGGCCTTTGATAAATAATGTCCAGTTACTAATATGAACAGAACAAAAAATTGAGCTTGCACTCACCCAGTGCTTAGTATTGGTGCACTGCATCCTGCGGGCAAGGTGCTATGATCCTGTGTCCATACTGTTGGACACACACAGTATATAATAAGATCAACCCTCAGGGTAAAGATAAAAAGAAAAACTCACAATGCTGCTAGCAAATTCAGCAAAAAATAGTTACTTGAATGTACAAAAAATTAAAAAAAATAGAATACAGTACACACAATTGAGTGTGGAGACACACACTGGTATATAAAAAGAAACAACGTTTCCATGCACCCTGGCCCCTTCCTTAGACTGGCTAGGAGCATACAAGTTATTCTTATTTATCTTTACCTCGAGTGCTGATCCTAATGTGAAATATAACAGTTATCTAATATGAGCCATCCAGGAAGCGTATTATAAACACTTAGGAAGCCAGCTTGGCCATGTTATGTTGGCATTATTGGCTAAAACTGTGTCTCTTTCCTTCCCAATGTGGTTCATATCTCTAATTGTACCAGTGTTATAGTTGGGTCCTGTGTAAAAAAAAAGTAAGGATGATTATTTCAGTCAATTGCTCTAATTCTTATCCAAGACACGGCCAACTCACTATCTGCTTTTTCTCCTTTCTGATAAAAGAGCATATACTTTGTAAAGGTTTTAGGCAGATGAAATAAAGAAAATGTTGTCAAGGGATCAGAGAGATATCTAAAATTCTGAATGATCTAATTACCCAAAGAAATATAACCCCCTCTACAATTTTTAGAAGAGTGTAGTGTGAAACAAACAGTAAAAGAAACCTCTGCTGCTTTGCAAATTGTAACCTTGAATACAAAATGCTTGTAATTATTGGTGTCAGAACCAGGTCTGATACATACTGTAGCGTATGATTAAAATAAAAATAGATACTGCAAGACTACATATTGGCACTTACAATTTGAAAATAAATATACAATTCCAGCGCTCCTCCCAAATAGGGTTGCAATTTTTTTGTGACATTTCTACATTTAGCACCTATGTCTAATAACAAAGGAGTCGTTTAGTTACATCTTTTGATCAAAACATGATTCAAGCCTGCTAACCCTGTCAAGGTAAACTCCAAATGTAGCAGGTTCACTGAATGAATACAATTTCTTATTGTCCTATTGACTAAACCTGGTGAAATATGTGAAAGTGCCCATAGGGTTAAATGAATGAAGAATAATGCTTTGTGTGATTTAGTGCAATTAAAAACTGGCATAAGCCAGTAAAAAAGTCCTTTTTCTGCAGAAAACTGTGGGTGCACAAATTGCTTGAGGAAAAAGAATAATGCATACAGATACAGATGTGTTCACAATTACTGTTTTCGGTGCGATCGGAGCCCCGAAAAAAAGTAAGCGGTCCTGGAGGATGAACTCTGCGGGGTCAATGCTTCTAAATGGGACCAGAAGCAGTGAATGCTTTTGGACCATCTGCTTGGATAGAAAACCGATGCTAACTTTTTAGATGAGCTGCACAGCCATCTCCCCGCCTGTAGCCATCTCCCCATCTCAAGCCTTGTCACCGCAACGCTGAAAGTAAGATGCACGGCTGTACAGTATTTCCTTCCCCCTGGATGACGTTGATGCCTGAATGTGGGATTCCACATGTTCGGCGGCTATAGGACCATATTCGTTCATCTACATCATCAATGGGGCTGTATGGGGCATTTAAATCATTGGTCCTTGAGGGCCCATCAAGTGGAGTATTAACGCTGTGGGGTCCCATTCAGAAGCATGGACCCTGTCAGCGTTAATCCTCCAGGGCCACAAGACGCACTGTTTTCGAAGGCCGCAAACGGGCCAGGGATTTCAGCATGTTGGTCCGCAGCCCAGTAAATAGTAACTCTGGACACATCTGTATTTTTAATATTTCTATCAGTCACCACCTCTTCAGTGCGCACAGCTTCGGTACAGGTAGGGAGCCGGTATTGATGTTCAGGACGTGCTGACAGGCGAATGCGTGAGCCACCGTTTGCCTATTGAGCGATATGTACTTACTCGCGAGTGTACTTAAAGTGAGTGTCCTTAAACCGGGGTATGCCTGTATACAGTAAATCATTATGTTTATTGAGTATGCAGCTAGGAATAAAATTGGTCTTACCTTATGGAAAACAATATATAGAACCTGCACTCCCCCCTTTAAGAAGTATGCAGCAGGTACTTCTAATTAGAGCATACTTTTTGTCTTTATGTTACTACTTTAAAGAACAACTGTCCTTATCTCTTCACTAATTAGAGGTGGCACTTGGACTGGATCATTACTTCAGCTTAATGAGGCGGCCACCATACCACTTAACTAATCAGAATAAAGCATGGGACGAAACGTTCTTCTAACTTAAAATAAATCATCCTTTTATAATAAAGAATTAAGACACTGATATCCTTACTTTTGTCAAGCAAAGTTTAAAAAAACCTAAAAGGTTTGATTCATTTGCAGTGAATTAAGCAGTATAATTACACAGCACTGGATTATTTTCAAGTTAATGGTAAACATGTACTTCCCTCTAAATATATCTACAGGTTTGGAACAATTTGTTGGAAGAATGCAAGATTTTCGATTGTACCAGGTGGCACTTACAAACAGGTAAAAAAATCTAAATAATAATTTGTGCTTACATTTTCTTTACTAAAATTAACTAGACATGTTTTACACTTCAGGTTAACACAATGATGCATCATTTTAGGGGAATCATTCCTTGCGAAGGGGCTGTCCCATTTAGCTTGCAGAAACCATATTGGTTAAACATATGAACACTATAATTAGGTCTGCTTTACAATTTTTTTAATCAAAGTCTAAACATTAGTTTTTTTTATTATTATTTGAAAATTATGTTTCCTGTCATCCTAAGGCTGCGGCCACGCTGGCGCTGACCGCGCTCATGCTTGGAGAGCGGTGACATCACCAGCTCTCCAAGCATGAGCGCCGGGTGTCCTAGCTATTTCGCAAGCGCGGGGGGCGTTGCAGGCAAGCTGAGTGCGGTTCAATGTCACTTTTTTTTGTTTAGGTAAGCGCCAAGTGTGGGTGAGCGTGGGTGCCCACGCAAGAGCGTGCACGCACCGCGTGAGCGGGGACGTAAAAATGTAAATTGCGAGAAGTAACCTTGTCAAGCACCGCGCGGTCAGCGGGAGCGTGTCCACAGCCTAAGCATTGCCTACCCTTATACTTAATGGGACCAAACTGTACAAGGAAAAGGAAGAGGAGAGGGGACTGTCTATGGTAATAGGGAGGCAGGTCGTGCTCAATATGCAGTGAGATCACACAAAAGGGATAATCAGAAGAACATAAAACCCTCTTAAGCTCCAGGTTACGGTGTTCACAAACTACAATAGAAAAATAGAGATTGAAATGCTTAAAATTCTATTAAAATAAACCTGGTACTAATACTGTTTTCTCATTTTTTTAACAACAAAGTGTAGGCTTGTCAGTGGGAATGTTAAAGAAAAAGAAGAGAAAGTGCTATGTGTCCCCAAAAGGATTACTGATTAACCAGAACCAATACACAATTATAATCCGATAATATGGAGGTTAAAATTTCAACCTATTACCCAGCCCAGCAGCCAATGTCCTTACAGCAAGGAGAGGGGTGTAACCGGGCGCTCTTAAGTGAATTAAATATATATAAACAATGAAGTACTATATATACTGTGCACCTTAAAGGTTTAGACCTCTCTTCATGTTCACTGCCCTTCTTCAAAACTACAGTTTGGCATATTCCACTCCCTTGACTGCTTACTAACCTAATTTGTCTGTCTATATGTTTACCTTTTCTGTCTCATACGCTTCTCCTTTTAGTCTTCTTTCAAGCTAATGTAGCTATTTTAGTCTGCGTGTAAGGCATAGCTAACCCCTTTCGTATTTTCATTCTTTTGTTCACAGAGAAATTGTGGAAGTATTTTCCAAAGAGTTTCCGTCCCTGCATGTTCAATCAGAGTGCCGCTGCCCCAGCAGTCACCCTCGCATACACCCTTTGGTGCAGAGGTTTTGTATTCCTAATGGCGCTGATGACACCACCAAGGACAGGGTTTTGAGACTAAATCCAGATTCACATGCTCTGTCCTATGTCAATGATAATGATCTGGGAACCACATGGATTTCGTCTCTATTTTCAACTTCCGAAATTGACAATAACATCACTATTACGATAGACTTGGAGAATGGACAATATCAGGTGACTTGAATTTTTTTTAAATTTGACTGGAGTTGTACATAAATAACATAGATAATACAAATGTTGCCAACGTTATTACACCTGTTATCGTGCGGTAAAGCTATAACCTGAGTATTTTGTGAACTCACTTCTCCATTGTATTGAATTGCAAATAGCACAGTACTGTAACATGTTCAAATTCCACAGGGGAAACGCGTTGTCATGAGAAAAAGGCAGCAATAACATTGGCTACGGTACATCTACACAGGCTGCTTCTTACATTTAAATACGCAGATAAGCAAGGGTTTAAAAAAAACAACAACAAAAAACACTGTTCTAGCGCTGTGAAGCAAATACATTTGCATGAAGGACATCGTAATTCAAAGTGTCTAAATAAAGTACCAAAAAAAATATTCGTTTGCAGGGAATTACATGTGAAACTAGGGCTTGTGTCCTCCTTCACATAAGATAAATATGGAGATGAATACAGAATGGGAAATGAAACAGGGCCACAAAGATGAGAACTAATATTTTGGACCATATTTACTAGCAGTGCTATGCCATCAAATTGTTGATACTATGCAGTATAAAGACAATGTCATGCTCTCTGGGTATGTCATCTTCACCAACCTCTGTGCATTACTAAGTTAATAATATATATATATATTTTTTTTTACTGAGTGGTAATGGTAACAATTGGAAAGTTATCATTTTTAAATGTTTAAACAAGGTTAGGCTATTACAGTTCAAATCAGAGAGTAAGTTTTCTTGTGAAATATCTGAGGCCATTTGAGATTCACTGCACAATAAAATTTACTAACCGTGGAAAAGAAGCGGCAGCTAAAGATAATGATTTATACCCTAAGGTTCTGGCTGTGGAGAAAGAGGTGACAGACCAGGTCTCTACTGTATATTGCAGAGCAGCTTGATGAGGCCCAGAAAAAAAACAACAGGCAATTTTAGGAACACGTTAATGCTATTGATCTAAGGGTGAAAATTAAGTCAGTCATGTTGATATTGCATTAGAGTATAAAGTAGTGACTAGGCAGAACCGAAGTGGTCTCTGGGTTTAAGTGCAATATAAGCATATTAGTTTGGCTAATATCATCGACGATATTTGTATATAATGTAGCTAGGCTACATGTTTGACTACTAACATCCCCAGTTTGCTGCTGGTTCAATCATGCTGCCAAATTCGCGAGCTCTGTGAAAGTCGCCGTTAATCACAAAAATAAGCCACGTCATGTTCTGATTTTTTATTTTTATTTTTTAAAGTGACGTTTTGAGCCTATTTTTTTCATTAAAACCCTGTCTGCCAAAACGTCCCCAAATTGCAGAATTTGCTAACAATTTTGCAAACTATTCTAGGACTAGGTTGCATATCCATTTTTTTTAAATATCGCCGTTTTGCATGATATTTTGCCATGCTTTACATAGCTAAAACGATTGCTAAATCTGCATGCGTCAAGAATCTGTGAATAATATTACATATGCAAATAAGCTCATTTAAATATGGATATACAGTGGGCTTATTTCCCAAGTAACTCTGGTAAGTTCACAGGTATGTCTACATGAGTTGTATAAATGTTAGGTTTTGGGAGGTTTACAGTATAAGTGAATGGGTCCTCTGCTTAATCCCTCTCTCTATTTTAGGCATATTAGTTTATAGATTCTTAAGCTTAATACATTTCCTATAAATCTGGTTGGAAACTAAACGAAAACACCCCATCACTACCATATTTTACATTTACCATTGTGTTTATAATGACAGTGTTATGATAGCCGCAGTGTTCATAATTGTAAATGGAGATTCCCATATTTTAATATGTGAAATTTGTAAACTCTGCACACGCTATTTTTTATACCTAACTTGTTTGTGTGGGTATATACTGTATCTATAAAAAAAATATATATATATAAAAAAAACAATGATTATCGGTGTGCTAACCACTGTTCCTCTAGTTCTATTCACATATTCACAAAACACAACTATACTGTATGTGCTTTAGTAAAAATAATCACTATTGGTTTTACTTCTCATTTTGTAGAAAAAAAGTTTCAGTTCTTATATGTATGTTTTCAAGCCTCTCTGGCTGACATATAATTTGTTACTTCTTTTTCTTTTCTTTTAACCTTTTAAACAGTAACATATTCATATCCCCATTACCTGGAAATGTGTGTGGTTTTTATTGTATTCATAATAATCAGAAAGCCTGAATTATACCTTTCTATGGTACAGAAGTAATATTTTACTTTTAAGCTTGTTGTACTCTATATAATAATTGAATTGATGACTATTGTCGCTGCGAAGGCAATAATATGCATATACCATTAACACTTATATGCTACAGGTGCCAACATCTTTAATATTCCCATCAGAATAATAGGTGAAAACAGGAGAGTTGGTGATGTCAACGTGATTCCATTATCACCACTTTATATAGCCTTTCACCCTTTATTCTATAGGGTGAAGGGATGTACTCATCAACATTTTCTTTACAGGCTATATTTTACATGGCCCGTACGTGTGTTTAAGTCAGGAAATGTTGTGGAATAGGGGTGGAGCATAAATGAGAAATGAATAGTGTATGTACAGTATGTAGGGAGTATATAGTACAAGACTATTGGAATGATGGTACTAGCCTCTTTTGCCTGCATTAAAAATCCTGATTGCCAACAGATTGGAATATCTGATTTACTTGCCCTTAAAATAATGGATTAAAAGTTAGGTAAGTGAAAAGGTTTCTTTGAATAGTAAACATATTATTGCAAGAATGTTACAGAAGGTGCAGCTTACAATGTGGCCTATTGTAGTAATGAAAACAATAGCTTTATACTGGGGGGTGAGTTGAATATAATGAGCCTAAGTTTAGGGAAAATCCTAGTAAACTATTAATAGATAATGTTGGTACAATAATAGTATTTGACATTAACGTAAAGAGTGATGTACAAACTGAGAACTCTTTATCACAACTGAACTGAGTTTACATTTTGTAAAAAAAGTAGTGTAAAGATTGTTGTCTACATTTTTTTAATCAATTAAATGAACAAAACTCTTTTTCACAGAGAAGAGCTACTTACTGTCTTTCTTCCTTTACTTGTGATTCAATTCTTCAATACCATAATCGGTGTACAATACCCACAGGGGGGTCCCACATGTTATATATGACATTGACATTATGTAATCTGTGATTATGTTTATAGTTTGCATGATTGCGTTCAATGAGTCACTTGCTATGATAGGACATTGAGGGCAGACATTTCTGTGAGAACTTGATATTTGAATTTGTGTATTCATTCATCTCCGATTTATAAGGCCCAGACCACAAAGCTCCATTAAGTCAGGGCTCTAAACGGGATGTTATCAAAATCAGTAATGGACGTTATGTGCACTGAGGTTAACGTGAATCCACAAAGCTAAATATATCCAAAGTCAATGGCCATTAGTTATCTCATTAGAAATTAATAGGCTCAATGTAAAGTAAAATTAACATTGCCTTGTGTTAGCTTAACATGACTCGTGTTACACCTGTCTTACCTAAAGTTGGCATTAAATCCGTCCAGACATGGAAATATGTGTTTTGTTGGAGAGGGAGAGATGGAGGGAGAAAGATGTGGGCAAAGTGAGGGGGGGGGGGAGAGAAAGGAGGAGCGGCAGGGGAGAGAGAGGGGCAGGGGAGAGAGAGTCTCAAGGGCTGTATATATTTCTCCAGTCTCGATTACTGTAACCTCTTGATGTCTGGTTTTCCTGCCTCTCACCTGTCTCCCCTACAATCTATCCTAAACCTGCTGCCAGAATCACGCTACTCTTTCCTAAATCTGTCTCAGTATCTCCCTTGCTGAAATCACGCTCCTGGCTTCCTATCAAATCCCACATCTCGCTCTCAATTCTCCTCCTCACGTTTAAAGCTTTACAATCTTCTGCCCCTCCTTACATCTCAGCCCTAATTTCTCACTATGCACCATCCCGAATCTTGTGGTCTTGTTTCTACCCCATTTGTATCTAAAGCACTCTCCCACCTTAAACCTTTCTCACTGATTGCCCCACACCTCTGAAATGCCCTTCCCCTCACTTACCCGACTTGCACCCACTCTATCCACCTTTACGACTTTAAGAACTACCTAAAGACACACTTGCTTAAGAAGAAGTATATGAGTAGCACCTTGGCTAATAATATACACATGATCCATAAAGCTTGGTCTCCTGCAGATGCACTTACCAGAATGCCCTCCTACTGTCTCTGTACGTTCTTCCTACCTACCAATAAGATTGTAAGCTCCTCGTAGCAGGGACTACTCTTCCGAAATGTTAATTTTATGTCTGAAGCACTTATTCCCATGATCTGTTATTTGTATTATTTGTTATTTAAATTATTGTCACGTGTATTACTATTGTGAAGCGCTATGTACATTAAAGTCGCTATATAAATAAAGACTTACATCACACACACACACACACAATGCCACAACATAGTTAAATAGTAGATGAGGTTGAGAACAAACATACAGTATGTCAATCAAGTTCAACCTATGCTAAACTTGACGACAGATACTCTATCCTATATTTGTATTTATAGTATTTTGATCCAGGGGAAATCAAACACAGGGGAAAAAACAATTCCTTCCTTCCTGATTCCAAATAATTTCAATCAGATTTCTCCCTGATAAACATCCTTCCAATATTAACTTATTAAATATATCCTTGTATAACATTCCTTTCTAAAAAGATGTCCAATCTTTGTTTATTTTTTTGTTTAAATATCTACTGTGTCTGTCATCACATTTTCCATGGGTAATCAATTCCACATTTTAACTACAATACTTACTTTATAGAACTGTTTCCTTTGTTGCTGGGGAAATCTCTTTTCCTCCAACCATAGGGATAACCCTATGTCATTTGTACTGCTCTTGGGATAACTATTTTTTTTAAAGCTCCTTGTATTGACCCTGAATATATTTGTGTATAGTTATCATATCCCCTCTTAAACACCTCTTTCTAATGTAAACAAATCTAATTTAGCTAGCCTCTACTCATATGTAAGATGTCCCTTCCCCTTTATTAATTTGGTTGCTCTTCTTTGCACTTTTCTAGTTCCAGAGGGGGTGAAAGATGGGGTAGTTGCCCCTGGGAGGGTGGTTTGGTCTTCCTGGGTTGTCGAGGTGTGTAACCCCTTAATTACTATAGCGGTTAAAAAAACGCTAAAGTGAGTAAGGGGTTACTGGCCAGTAGTTCTTTTTTTATTTTACTGTTCGTGCCACAAAAGATATGGAGAACTAGGAGGACCAAAGATGAAGATGGCCTTCATCCTGGCAGGGGTAAATACAACTTTTATTTATTATAGGGTTGCTGGCGAATGTTTTTTTTAATAGGTAAATATGCTAATATCCAGATATGGATAATAGGCCTTTTGCGTAATACAGTGTGTGTTGGGGGTAGAGGTGGGGGGGGGGGGGGCGTGGTGTTGGTGGCTATTGCTTGTCAATGGTGCTATCTGTGACGTATTGAGGGCATAGATTACCACATTGACAATCAATGGATTAAATGGCTAGAATTTTATTTTTACAGTTATGTATTTTTTATAGTAATGTATTTTATTTTATTTCACTGTATTGATTATTTCAATGGGCAAATGTGCTACTAGCCATCTTTGACTAGTAGCACTTTTGCCCATTCCTGTGTGGTGTTTGTGGTAGAGGGGGTGGGTGAAGGGGTAGAGAGGGATGGGTGTTTAGACATTACGGGAGTGGTTAATCCGTTCTGGGAGGCCTAACCACCCACCCTGAGGCAACTATGATGGTGGTATTTTGCCCGGGGTCTGTGTTTAGGCCTCCCAGGTTGGTAGAGGGAGGTGTTAACCCTTTCATTACCTTTGTGGTAGTAACCGCTTATGTAATGAATGGGTTAACTTCTCTCACAATTTTCCCAAGAGGTCTAAACACCAACTCTGAGGCAACTTTACCCACCCCCTCTACCAACAACAAACCGGGCACTACTATTTAACCCCTTCATTACCTTAGTGGTTAGCCACTAAGATTATGAAGCTGATTGTAAATGTATTTTTCTAACATAGGATTGACGTATGGGGTCTCTGAAGTTGATATTAATGCGGGTCAGCGCCGGAGACCCCTGCTTCAATCCGATGTACTATGGTAACAATACATTTTTCTTCTTGCTATGGACATCACGATTCCGATGAGATCTGAATATGCGAGTTAAGCAGTGACGCTCCCAGAATAGCAGTTACTGGCAAAAAAATTGATCGGTAAGAAGCTGTTTTCAAGCGAGTTTTACATGTTATCATAGCTCTCTGAATAGCTACACATGCAAACTCGCTTGAAAAGTGTTCTTACCAGTCGATAAGTCACTTTTCTAAGTTCACTGAATAGTCCCCTATATCCGCATAATTAAAATTACCCATTAAACAAACAAGATCGAATTTTGATGCCTTCTCCATTTGCAAAAATAACCTTGCCACAACACATGGAGAGAGACACCTATGCTAAAAAAGCACACCTGAGATTCCAGGGATATGTTCTAATTGGGGTCATTACAATCTGCCTAGTATATCGGCATAATTCCCAGGTTTCTTAGGTGTATCTCTCTTCTACATATTTCAGTGTCTGGAAGGAGCGAACACCACCTTTATTTAAGGCCTAAGTAAAACATTGTTATGTCCCTGTGTCAATTATAACCAAACTCTGGGGATAGGCATTGATACCAGGAATACCTCTTTTGCATATCATTAGCCCTAACGTCCGTTATACTAATGCAAGGGCTCGTTATGGATGAAAACAACACTTTACACTGAATAAGTGAGATTTGAAGATACCAGTTAGCACTTAACGAGTTGTTAACTTATATTAATGCCTGGTTAAGTCAATAACAGAGCTTTGTGGATCTGGTCAAAGAGAGGTTAAATAATTTCTTTTATCCAATATTTTCTTTTCATGCTACTACAGTGTTATGTATTATTTTTTTTCAGGTTTTTTATGTTATTCTTCAGTTTTATAGCCCCCTGCCGCAAGCTTTAAGAGTCCAAAGAAAAAAACACAAAGATTCGATTTGGGAAGATTGGCAGTATTTTGCAAGTGACTGCCAATATTTCGGGATGGATAACAATGGGTTTTTGCAATATCCAGATTCAGTCAACTGCCTGCAACTCCCCAAGTAGGATTTTAAATGTGCAATATATATTGTTATTATATCTGTCTCTGCTTGTTTCCTTCTTTCATATATCATCGTATTATTTTGATTAAAAAAAATATATATGTTTTCGACAATCACAAGTTTCGTAGATATGTTAATAATAGACCAATATGTGTAATCCTTGTATTCTTTGCATTTTGTTGATGGATAAGGCTGATGCAATATATTTATATGTACCTGAATGTTGTACTTAATGCAGTCTCAATCATTATTGATCAAAAAATAAAAAGGTAGTTTAGTGCTTACTTTAAGCCCATTGTATGTTATATTAAAACTGACATGCTTTATTGAGCACTCAAGAATGGAGCATGTGGAAATGTTGGTGCTGAATTATTTTACCTGCATTAGAAAGTCCTGATTGCAAACAGATTGTAATATATGAAAAAAGCTCCATTATTGATATATTTAAAAAAAATAAACAGCCAATATATTAGGTTAATTACAGAGATAGTAGCCCACATTATCCCTGCTTCGGTGCAAATACAAGCAGTAACAAGCTGTTCCTCATATTTCCTTCTCCATGTGTTCATTAGCTATACAAAAAAATAAAATAATACTGATCATATTTTATAAAAAATTACGTATATCCCTCATTCTTGCTATTTCTGCCTCTCCCCTGATCACACACGTACTGTAAATATATCCTATTTTGAGGAGCGGGGATATTCACTGCAAAATAGCCACAGTTTTTAATGACCTCAGGGGGATGTAAGATTTTCTTTTTATTATCCTTTAAAAATATTTTATTGAATTTGAATAATTCATAAAATTCAAAGGACATTAACAAAACAAATCAGAAAAACTATAAATACTATGATTAATAATCTATTAATACAAATATGCACTGCATATCGGTGCTTATTCATGAGGAAAATATAGGAAATCATTATGTTAAGCACAGGAAAACATTTAATATAATTAAGTTATATGATATTATGAGATTCAGATGACAGAGAAATAAAACATGGCTTCCAACATTTGTTGTATTCCGTATTAGCAAAAATAATAACATTTTGAAAATCCTTTTTATTTTCATTGGTGATATCTAGAGATCCACCCTATTTCATGTTTAGAAAGTGCAAGTGTAGGCAATTTAATTTCTAAAACAAATTGATTTGCTGCCTTGCATGGTTTATTAAAACATGATTGGAGAATATGAGTATCTCCAACAGTTGTCATTATGTCATAGATTTGCCTTTTTAAGTAGTTGTACACCATAAATGTATCGGTTTGTATTTGATAATTGAGCTTCCAATAGCATTAAAGACCTTATTTTATATCAGCAGGAGCGGCCTTTTGGTCTGTTTTCGGCTCAAACTCCCCCATTGAAGTCTATAGAGATTTCCGTCTCAAAAACGTTGTGAACGGCTGCTGTGCCTGATCTTAAATTACCCCTTAAATGTCATTTAGTTGACTTTTCAGCAACTCTTCCATTCCTCTTCAGTAATATTGAAACGTAACTTTCTTCCAAACTATGTTTATCAGATAAAGAATAATCTGGCAAATTAACCAATCATTCATGGTAAAACGCAGTAGCAACTCCTTTCGTGTAATCAGACATACTGTATGAGAAATGATTTCAGATTTATTGCTGATTTCCACTTCTAATTTGCACTGTGGGTGCTCATTTGCATTTCATTACCCAGAATCCCTGGCTGCAGTGGAAGCATTGTATACTGAGTGACAATGGGGAAAATCATGTGTGTGGACCTGTCTGAGATGTGAATGTGCTCATTCGTGTTTTATTGTATTTGCCAGATATTTCCTAAAACCTTATTAAGAAAAATTCCAACTAAACTGTAAGGTTTGAAAAGACTCAGCTCTTTTTGTGTAGGGAATGAGAATAAAGTAAATTGATTTATGAATTGATTGAGTTAAATACACTTTTTTTTCCCAAGACTACCAAATTTGTACCTTATCTATTGTAATAGATTTTCATTTTTTAAGGCAAATTTGCTCCGGCTAAACCAAAATGTTGTGGATTGTCGTTCCAACATTTTACGTGTTATTTAAGACTAAGACACGAATGTAAAAACAGTGGGATTAAAAAAAACAAAAAAACATTAACTCTTGAAAAGGCAGCCTTACATACTTTTGTATGTTCCCCCTAAACTTTTTCAGAATTGGAAAATAAAAACACCTGATGCTGCGTTAGAACAGCGTGGAAGAATAGGCTTAAATAAATATTTTGTTCCAATCTGATAATGGAACAGCCCTCACTTGGGGGAAGAGCCAATGACCAGGGAGGATGAGACAAGCATTAGAATTCTGGGAATAGAAATACAATGTAGCAACCGAAGAGTTTTCATGATACAATATACACTAAAAAAAAATACTACTTGTGCATTTATGTATCTCAGACATGTCTGCAAACATGTCTTTCCCTATTATCGCTTAGCAAACAATGCTTCCACTGCAGCTAGGGATACTGGGTAATGACATGCAAATGAGCACAGTGCGTCACTCTTTACTTCTTAATTCATTTTAACATGGAACCCTATAACCTTATGCCTGCCGTACACAGTAGAAATACATAAAGCTGAAATTGTTCAGAAGTCTTTAAATGTTGAGAATGATGTGTTCATGTTTGGTGACACTGAACCATGAGAGATGTGTGATAAAAATGGTTGTGCATTACAAATATTTCTAACATTTATTTTTAGGGATACTCCTTTTTCTCGTGGAAATGTGACTCTTAGTATTCTTACCCCTGAACCCAATCCACGTCCAGGCTACAATGACTTTTACAATACGCAATATCTCCAAGAGTTTGTTAAAGCTTCCCAACTGAGGATTCAATTGTTTGGTCAGTATTATACAGAATGGTCTGAACTGTCAAATGTCAACCTCAGACACAGATACTATGGAGTAAATGAAATCACAGTCAGTGGAAGGTAAGGGCAAGTACACAATTTTCTAAGCTGTGATTGAATCTTTAGAGAATGGATAATATTACGTCTGCACGTATTATAAAAAAATATATAAAATAATAATGATATTGAACATTTGAACTTATTCATTGGATGTTGAGCTCTTACTGAACAAAAGACACTACACCATAACATGAACATAAAAACCTATTAAGAAACAGTTTTCTAACTGTTGGTGATCTTGTTTAACTGGTGATCATTGGTGTTCATATAGTTAAGGACTATTTGGACCTAAAATCAAGCTTAGTGGTATGACTTTGAAGTGACGACATGATTCTGAACAGTGACTTTTTTTTATTAGCATGCATTATCCATGAAGAAAACAAAAGATAAAAACCGGGCGCTTCTCAAAAAATAAGTGAATATTAAATAATTAAATAATTATACGATATACGTGACAGTGTGATTCAATTGATAATCAGTGCACAAATTGTGTTTAGTGACCTTCACCAATGTGTAAAAAATTATATAAATAATAAAGTGCAATACAATAAATAAAAAAGCAGCTCTACACCCTTAGGACGGACTGTTCATGTCCAGATGGTTCTTGTGCAGATTTTCAAATTGGAGCGGAGCGCTGGGTGACTCAGGATTATGAAAAAGAAAAATGAATACAATAGTGCAGATGGTATTGGAATAATAATATAAATAAAATGTTCTCTGTAGTGGTAGTACTCACAGATTGCACTATCAAATATAAGCGTATCAGAGACCCTTCTCTCTCTGATGGGAGCCCTTTGATGGAAATCCCTCAGAGTGGTAAGTAGATAACGGAAGCTTGTAATGGAGTGGTTCAATAATTCTCCCAGGGGTATGTGGAGTGATAGAGAGAGAACACACGATAGAGTAGTACAGTCTAAAATTGTATTAGCAGCAATCAACAATTATATGTGTAATACACTCACATTTTGTGATACAATATGGTTCGTGGGAGAGGACAGCTGTGGATGGAGAATGCCGGTGGTTCCTGGAGCGGAGGAGCCCTTCCGCATACGTCACTGGTGCCTACGTCACGTCCTGTGTTGTCGTAGGTCAGGGCGGAAGAGGCTGCCTGGTGTATCCGTCTCCTACTAGCTTGCCAGCAGTTGTCTCACGGTTTCCTCAGCACAATCACCTCCCACAGCGGATCGATTCTACGCGTTTCGCTGTGGCTTCTTCAGGAATCGAATAGGTTAACCCCATGGGTCCTCCCTTATATATATAGTCCATCATAAATTGACATAGAGCTAATCAGGGGGTCCTATCAGCTGATTGCAATATAGCATATCATTGGTAATGGAGATGTGTGTCAGTTAAACAGTGCATACAATACAAGAATTTCATATTATCTGATACAATTAATACAATTTCTATTACAACAAGTAAAACAGTTAATTTTAATTCATAATATTTAAAACAAAAGATGATGTAAAAAGGAGTATATAAAAGGATATATGAAAAATATATTAAGAACGACGCAATGAGTGATGGAGTTCTAGATAGGATGAGGAAGATAAACAAAATTAGAAGCAAATACTTTCTAAAATACAAATATCATATTTTCTTAAAGAAATTGTGTTAAGAATTTAGATATTAAAATTACCATACTAAAAACACCATATTGTAGTAAAAAAACATATTATATAAGAACAATATTATAAAAGACATTAAGAACAATAATATAATTAAGAACGTGTGTTCAAACCATTATATTAAGAAGGCACCAATGTCTATGTCAACATTCAAACCCTTTGGACTAACCTTTAAAGGTATTGAACATGTCCCAATACACTGGAGGGGGGGCAATAGATTAAACACATTAGCAAAAAGGGAAACCTTTTGGATTCACAAACTACAGACCCTCAGTCCAAAGGGTTTGAATGTTGACATAGACATTGGTGCCTTCTTAATATAATGGTTTGAACACACGTTCTTAATTATATTATTGTTCTTAATGTCTTTTATAATATTGTTCTTATATAATATGTTTTTTTACTACAATATGGTGTTTTTAGTATGGTAATTTTAATATCTAAATTCTTAACACAATTTCTTTAAGAAAATATGATATTTGTATTTTAGAAAGTATTTGCTTCTAATTTTGTTTATCTTCCTCATCCTATCTAGAACTCCATCACTCATTGCGTCGTTCTTAATATATTTTTCATATATCCTTTTATATACTCCTTTTTACATCATCTTTTGTTTTAAATATTATGAATTAAAATTAACTGTTTTACTTGTTGTAATAGAAATTGTATTAATTGTATCAGATAATATGAAATTCTTGTATTGTATGCACTGTTTAACTGACACACATCTCCATTACCAATGATATGCTATATTGCAATCAGCTGATAGGACCCCCTGATTAGCTCTATGTCAATTTATGATGGACTATATATATAAGGGAGGACCCATGGGGTTAACCTATTCGATTCCTGAAGAAGCCACAGCGAAACGCGTAGAATCGATCCGCTGTGGGAGGTGATTGTGCTGAGGAAACCGTGAGACAACTGCTGGCAAGCTAGTAGGAGACGGATACACCAGGCAGCCTCTTCCGCCCTGACCTACGACAACACAGGACGTGACGTAGGCACCAGTGACGTATGCGGAAGGGCTCCTCCGCTCCAGGAACCACCGGCGTTCTCCATCCACAGCTGTCCTCTCCCACGAACCATATTGTATCACAAAATGTGAGTGTATTACACATATAATTGTTGATTGCTGCTAATACAATTTTAGACTGTACTACTCTATCGTGTGTTCTCTCTCTATCACTCCACATACCCCTGGGAGAATTATTGAACCACTCCATTACAAGCTTCCGTTATCTACTTACCACTCTGAGGGATTTCCATCAAAGGGCTCCCATCAGAGAGAGAAGGGTCTCTGATACGCTTATATTTGATAGTGCAATCTGTGAGTACTACCACTACAGAGAACATTTTATTTATATTATTATTCCAATACCATCTGCACTATTGTATTCATTTTTCTTTTTCATAATCCTGAGTCACCCAGCGCTCCGCTCCAATTTGAAAATCTGCACATTATCCATGAAGACCTACAGTTCACAGATGCTTTTCCAAAAAAATTGGCTAATGTATATGAAGTTTTTCCTATGGAGTTAGACATGACAAGCTTTATCAATTGGATTGTGCCATCCGCTTATCCACTAGATAAATATAGCTTGCTTCATAACGTGCTAAACTGTTTATGTCATGTTGATGCAATGTGTGTATGCCATTTATATTGGCATTATTAATGAGTGCTTTATGGAGAGTGGTTGAGACAGAGAATAATGAGCCATAGTTACTAAGTGGTGCTAAGTTATTTGGCTCTGCAAGGTACTTCGTTGGCCTATACAAAGGAAATGGGTCATAAGGTGTCTTCCAGCACCGGAATCGGTTTTATGGCATAGCCCCACATTGTAAACATGGGCCAATACCTTAAGATCTCATACAAAATGAGTTTCTTTTTATACTGCAGGTGTAATTGCCATGGACATGCTCATTCCTGTGACACCAGTCTCACACCTTACAGATGCTTATGTGACAAGGAGAGTCACACGTATGGAGACAATGTAAGAATATAAATGTTATTCAAAATATTTCCTTTGCTTTAGAAATGAGAGTTGTGGGTCCAGGTATAAAGTGGTGCTATGTCAGAGACATCTTTTGGGACAGTAAGTTGTTTTATGGCATAAAACAACAAAAAAAGGCAGCGCTAATAGGAAACTACTGAAAATGGCCAGCAGCCTGGGATATAACTCGGACACCCTAGGTCAGATACAGAGAAAAGAAAAAAGTTATATCTATGGTGCTTAGCCCCAAGGTGAACTAAATATATAAAGAAATATTATACAACCAGATGGAAGGTGGTATCCACTTGGGCTCTCCTCATGAAGACGATCAATCATGTAAAAAATATAAAAACAAACATAGTGTAATACAGTAACTAAAAAAACATGCAACAACACTGACACATATAGGACAACGAATGCTGAGACAAACAAATGACTGAATTAAGTAAAAGGCATTTAATACAACAACTAAATGTGCAATAAAAGACTAAAAAGAATAGGTCACATGTGCACTCCAACAATGGCTAGACTGTCCGCTTACCAGACACTAAAAAGTAGAAGGCAGTGGATAAATCTGAGAGTATCCCCTCTCGTGATGGCAGATTTTAGCTCTCAAATGTCTCACACGATCAGCAGGAGCTTCCGAGGGGGACCCTCCCTGCCTTCCACACCACAGACCTCCGCAGGGCAGACGAACAGGGCAGCGTGTCGCAGGAACAGGCGTCGTCACGTGCGCAACAGCAGTGCAGGATCCAAGCCAACAGCAACAACAGCAACAAGCCATGGTCTATGCGTGCACTGCTGTCCTTACAGCATCTACTAAACTCTCACTACCATCTCCACGGACAAATCCCAGCCATTGTGCTGTCTACGGCTGATGCTGTGTTGAGCTGGGCATTGACGATATCGCTGGCTTGTTGCTGTTGGCTTGGATCCTGCGCTGCTGTTGCGCACGTGACGATGCCTGTTCCTGCGACACGCTGCCCTGTTCGTCTGCCCTGCGGAGGTCTGTGGTGTGGAAGGCAGGAAGGGTCCCCCTCGGAAGCTCCTGCTGATCATGTGAGACGTTTGGGAGCTGAAATCTACCATCACGAGAGGGGATACTCTCAGATTTATCCACTGCCTTCTACTTTTTAGTGTCTGGTAAGCAGACAGTCTAGCCATTGTTGGAGTGCACGTGACCTATTCTTTTTAGTCTTTTATTTCACATTTAGATGTTGTATTAAATGCCTTTTACTTAATTCAGTCATTTGTTTGTCTCAGCATTCGTTGTCCTATATGTGTCAGTGTTGTTGCATGTTTTTTTAGTTACTGTATTAGACTATGTTTGTTTTTATATTTTTTACATGATTGATCATCTTCATGAGGAGAGCCCAAGTGGATACCACCTTCCATCTGGTTGTATAATATTTCTTTATATATTTAGTTCACCTTGGGGCTAAGCACCATAGATATAACTTTTTTTCTTTTGTTTTATGGCATAGCAACACTTGGTTAATATGGGCCTTAATCCTTTAAAATGTTATAGTGTGCACACACACAAACTACCGTACTAGGTTTCCTGTACAGAGCGGCAATGCAATATGATGTAAAGGCACTTATTTAGTATAACATACGGTAACACAGATAAATACAGTATGTATATGTAGCCAAGTCCCCTTGGACTACTGATTATGAGCCCCTCTAACACTGTAAGTCCCAGTAAAGAGTGGGCAGTGTTGGGAGTATATCATGCAGGGCCTGTTATATTGTTCTGTGTGTGTGTTATGTATGTATGTATGTCTTTATTTGTATAGCGCCATAAAATGTACATAGCGCTTCACAGTAGTAATACAGGTCATATAAATAACAAATATAAATAACAGATCATGGGAATAAGTGCTTCAGACATACTGTAAAAGTAACATTAAGGAAGGAGTCCCTGCTCCGAGGAGCTTACAATTTAATTGGTAGGTAGGGAGAACATACAGAGACAGTAGGAGGGAATACTAGTAAGTGCGTCTGCAGGGGGCCAAGCTTTGTGTCATGTGTCCATGATTATCCAGTGCTACTCATATGCTTCTTTAAGCAGATGTGTCTTAAGGTGGGTCTTAAAGGTGGATAGCGAGGGGGCTAGTCGGGTATTGAGGGGAAGGGCATTCCAGAGGTGTAGGGCAGAAAGTGAGAAAGGTTTAAGGCGGGAGAGAGCTTTAGATACAAAGGGGGTAGGAAGAAGACATCCTTGAGAAGAACGCAAGAGTCGTGATGGTGCATAGCGAGAAATTAGGGCTGAGATGTAATGAGGGGCAGAAGAATGTAAAGCTTTAAAAGTGAGCAGTAGAATTGAGTGTGAGATACGCGATTTAATCGGAAGCCAGGAGAGGGATTTCAGGAGGGGAGACGCTGAGACAGATTTAGGAAAGAGTAGAGTGATTCTGGCAGCAGTGTTTAGGATAGATTGTAGGGGAGACAGGTGAGAGGTAGGAAGGCCGGACAGCAGGAGGTTGCAGTAATCGAGACGTGAGAGAATGAGGGCCTGAGTCAGAGTTTTGGCAGATGAGTAACAGAGGAAAGGGCGTATCTTTGTGATATTGCGGAGCAAAAAGCGACAAGTTTTAGAAACGTTTTGAATATGAGAGGAGAAATAGAGAGAGGAATCAAGTGTGACCCCTAGGCAGCGTGCTTGGGCTACTGGGTGAATGATCGTATTTCCAATAGCAATGTGGAAGTATGTAGTAGGGCCAGGTTTGGGAGGTAGTATAAGGAGCTCTGTTTTTGCCATGTTAAGTTTCAGTCGGCGGATGGCCATCCAGGATGATATTCCAGAGAGGCATTCAGAAACCTTGGTCTGTATAGCAGGTGTAAGGTCAGGGGTTGAAAGGTAAATTTGTGTGTCATCAGCATAGAGGTGATATTTAAACCCAAAAGATGTGATTAGGTCACCTAGAGAGAGTGTGTAGAGAGAAAAGAGAAGGGGTCCCAGGACAGAGCCCTGGAGTACCCCCACAGAGAGATCAATAGAGGAGGAGGAGGTGTTAGCAAAAGAGACACTGAAGGTACGATGGGAGAGGTAAGAGGAGATCCAGGATAAAGCTTTGTTCCGAATACCAAGAGTATGGAGAATGTGAAGGAGAAGAGGGTGGTCCACGGTGTCGAATGCTGCAGAGAGGTCGAGTAATATGAGCAGAGTGTAATGACCTCTGTCTTTGGCAGCATGGAGGTCGTCAGTTATTTTAGTGAGGGCTGTTTCAGTAGAGTGAGCAGTGCGGAAGCCAGATTGTAGAGGGTCTAGTACAGAATAGGTGTTGAGAAAGTGTAGCAATCGAGAGAATACAAGACGTTCAAGGAGTTTGGAGGCAAAAGGCAGGAGGGAGACAGGTCGATAGTTAGAAGGACAGGTAGGGTCAAGCTTGCTGTTTTTGAGTAATGGTATAACGGTTGCATGCTTGAAGGATGAAGGAAAGGTACCAGAGTAGAGGGAAGAGTTAAAGATCTGTGTGAGCATAGGGATTATAGAAGGAGCAAGAGGTTTTAGGAGATGGGAGGGAATGGGATCAAGAGGGCAAGTGGTAGAGGGAGAAGAGGAGATCAGCAGTGATACATCCTCCTCCGAGATAGCAGAAAAAGAGTCAAGAAAGACAGGAGGAGAGTTGGGAAGCATTGTGGGATGGGAGGAGGCAACAGATGGGATGTTCTGCCGTATGGACTCCACCTTTTTCTTAAAAAAGTCAGCAAAGTCCTGAGGTGAGATGGAGGAAGAAGAGGAGGCAGCTGAGGGTGGTCTGAGTAGAGAGTCAAAGACAGAAAAGAGACGGCGTGGGTTAGACTTGTGTGTGTTGATTAGTGATGAAAAGTAGGTTTGTTTAGCCTGAAAGAGGGCAGAGTTGAAACAGGATAGCATAAATTTGTAGTGAATGAAGTCTGCGAGCGTATGAGATTTCCTCCAGAGGCGTTCAGAGGAACGAGTGGAGGAACGCAGCATGCGTGTGTGGGAGTTTAGCCAGGCTCTGGGGTTAGAAGGGCGAGGACGGCAGAGAGAAAGTGGGGCATGAAGATCAAGAGAGGAAGATAAGGCAGAGTTGTAGTTCCTGACCAGGTTGTCAGGGTCTGAAGCAGAACTGAGAGAGGAGAGGGAGGAGCGTAAAGTGGAATCAAGAGCTGGTAGGTTAATAGAGCGCAGGTTTCTGCAAAAACGAGGGCGAGATGGAGATGGAGATGGAGAGAAGCGAGAGAGAGAAAATGAGATGAGGTGATGGTCGGAGAGAGGAAAAGGGGAAATGGAGAAGTCGGAGAGAGAGAAGTTTTTAGTGAAAACCAGGTCTAAGTAGTGGCCATCCTTGTGGGTGCTGGCTGCAGTCCACTGTTGAAGGCCAAAAGAAGAGGTTAGAGAAAGAAAGCGGGAAGCCCAAGGGAGAGAGGGGTCATCAATGTGGCAGTTGAAGTCCCCAAGGAGAAGAACAGGGGAGTCTGAGGAGAGAAAGAAAGAGAGCCAGGATTCAAAGTGAGAGAGAAAAGCAGAAGGGGGATGAGTAGAGGTAGGTGGGCGATAGATGACCGCCACATGGACCGGGAGAGGAGAGAAGATCTGGACTGTGTGAGTCTCGAAGGAGGGAAAAGCAAGAGAGGGGGGAATAGAAACTGTTCTGTAACGGCAGAGAGAGGAGAGCAGGAGCCCCACGCCTCCACCCCTGCCACCAGGGCGTGGAGTGTGGGAGAAGGAAAGGCCACCATAGGAGAGGGCAGCTTCCAGAGCAGAGTCAGACTGAGTGAGCCAGGTCTCAGTTATAGCAAAGAGAAGCAGGGAGTGAGAGAGAAAGAAGTCATGCACAGAGAGGAACTTGTTAGAAAGGGAGCGAGCATTCCAAAGGGCACAGGAGAAAGGGAGAGAGGAGGGAGGGTGGCAGGGGATGGGTATGAGGTTGGAGGGGTTTACACCAGAAGGAGTAGAAGTTGCATGTGGAAGGCGAGGACGAGAGCAAGTAGAAATAAGGCAGGGACCAGGATTGGGAGAGATATCCCCAGAAGCAAGGAGGAGAAGCATGGACAGAAAGAGAATGTGTGAGGATGATTTGTAGGGGTGTGTTTTAGTGCAGGCGGCATAACTGTGTGGTGACAGAGGGCGCAGGTAAGAGAGGAGTTCATGTGAACTGAGAAGTGGTGAAGTAAGGAGAGATGGTGAAATATGAATAGAGTTAGAGACATGATGAGGCTGGTGGAAGGAAGTGCATAATTTGAAAATAAGTGAGGTTACAGTAAATATAAAAAGTAAAGGTGGCATCACAGCAATAGTAATGTGTTGAGATGTGCAGTGTGGGATGATAACCTCCTTTCCTGCGTAGTTCAAATGCAGGAATCAGAAGCAGTAGATTGTGTCCACTTTTCCACTTCTTTTTGAACTTCCTTTTTAAACTTCCATACTACTTGAAAGATTTCTACTGCTGGGTATGAGGATTGCAGGACACAGAGACAATTTGAGATGTTTTTACCTGAGAAAAGACAAGAGATGAGATGAGATGAGAAGCAGATCAATGGTTCCAACTTCCTTTTTAAACTTCCATACTACTTGAAAGATTTCTACTTAAAAGCATTTCTGCTTAAGAGCAATTTTTTCAATAAAGTTCAGGAATAGCCTGTTATTGTAAGGTGTGTCTATGACTGTAGGTAGGCCGGCTTACAAGCCACTCTCCAAGGAAGGCGGGGGTTGTTCCCTCTATAGGTTAGAGTAGTGGTTTAAGGGGAGAGTTCTGGGCTGCACTCCATGCTATGAGGACGCAGCAGAGAGCCTCTCCCAAGTAGGAGTAGGCTGAGGCCATGCCCCATTAAGGAGTAAGGTATATTGAGGAGGGGCATTCAAGGCCTCAAGCCGGGTACTATACTCAGGGACTGTATCCATGTTTGTGGGGCTGAGCATACTGTTACGCTGTGCTCACCACAAACAAGGTTGGACCACGGTGCTGAGGTGGGAATGGATAAAATGCGACCCACAGCCACGGGGTCACGTCTGGAGTGTAGATTGGGTCGGGTTTGCCGGGTCGGGGTTGGAGAGGTGTGGATGGTCGATATACTTGCCGAGGTCAGAGTAGGAGAGGTACGGAACATTGCAGGTACTATTAGCCGGGTCCAGGATTAGAGAGAGTAGGGTTGTCGTCGTCCAGTTGCCGAGGTAAGGTTTGGAGATAGAAGAATCGTCGAGGAGAGCTGGGTTAGTACACAGAGTGAAGAGCAGCAAGACAAGGCAAGACTGTGGAGCCAGAGAGAGGTAAGAACAATGTAACTGGTTCTATGCTCAGCCAAAGTGCTAGTGGCACAGCTGAGCTTATGTAGGAGAGAGTAACCAATGGACAAACTGCAGCGTGGATGTGTGGACCGGGTGGGAACAGTGATTGACTGGAGTGCAGGTGCAGGGGAGATCTCTGATAGCAGAGAGGCTGCCTGAACTACTTAGCGCGTGCCTGTGTGCGCGTCCATGTGTGCACCATGTGTGCCTGGGCACTGTGTAGGAGAAGAGTGCAATCGGAGGCGTGGGAGTGCATACGCGTCCAAGTGGGCGTGGCTGTCCGATGGCGCTTGCAAGGGGAGAAGGCAGTGCGGAGGGTCCCGCCATGACAATGGGTGAGTGGGGAGTGCGCCGAGGGCCAGTCACCATGAGGGGCGTGTCAGCTTTTTGTCGCCGAACAGGATGCAACTGTCTTTGCAAAGCTTGCAGCTGGATTTTGCAAAACCTATACGGTCCCGTGGTTTTCAGCTTTAACACCATCTTGATTGCGCAATACATGCTCTGCACTCCATTTTAAAGCACACCGCAAATTCCATGACAATAAATGTACACAGGGTCCCTGCCCACGCTTCAGGGGCCCGTTCCTCACACATTACATTGTAAATGTAGCCCTGGTAAGATTATGGGCTTTATTTCTACATGTGCCGTTTTGGCACGAATTGGACGCAGGTGTTACGATTGTGCTCACCACAAACCGGGACCGGACCGCGGGGCTGAGGTGGGGTTATATAATCACTGACCTTAGTCCACGCAGACTGATTCGGAGTGCACAGTTCGTAGTCGTACATCGCAGGGTCAGGATTGGAGAAGGCAGGATTGTCGTTATTCAAGCAGAAGTTCGGCAACAGGTAGTCCGGGGTTCCCCGCTTCAGCTTAGGAGCGTGAGCGCGGGAGTGGCCTCTACGCGAGGAGCGGGCTCGGCCCATGACACCGGTCTCAGCAGGGGGAGACAGCAGGCTGGCCGTAGTACACCGCAGGGCAGCGTCGGGGAAAACCAACGCTTCAGCGCAGAAGTTCTAAGCAGGCCTCTGCATGGAGATTAGCAGCAGGCCTCAGGAAACGAAGGGTAACCACTGCTAGGGGAGAATGCAGCAGATACCAGTGCTGGCTAAACAACGCTTCAGCAGAGGAGTCAGGAACAGGCCTCTGGATCCTCAGGAACTAGAGATGAGAACTAAAGTGGTTAGTACACAAGGAGACAGGCCTGGGCGGCTTGTGGCAGAGACAGTAACGTCCAGAGAAGGATTATACTCGGCTCTGATTCAGAGCCAAAGCCCAACATATAAAGGGCGGAGATCCAATTACAGGGGAAGGGTGTGTGAGCATTCCTCCAACGATGGAGCACAGGGCAGGAACTGCAATGAGAGGCAGCACATGTGCCATTGATTGCCAGAGGGAGCTTTTGCAACTGCAGAAGTCTGCAAGTTTATAATCAAAGCCAGGAGCGTATTCCTTACAGTACACCCCCCCCCCCCTTCAGATGAGACCTCCGGACGAACAGGGTCATTCACAGATCTGGGGGACGTGGAGTTGTTCCTAAACCTCCTTAGGCGAGAGTTGGCGTTGAAAGCCCACGGTTTGTTGGGATTCCTTACAGTACCCCCACCTCTGGGTGAGAAGCCTGGGTGGACAGGACCATTCATAGGTCTGGGAGACATTGAGTTGTTCCTGAAGTGTCTCAGGCGAGAAGAAGGCTAAGGCCCCGCTCCCAGAGTCAGCGCGCCCGCACTGCAGACAGGCGGTGCGCTGACCTACACAGACCGCGATATGCGGTCTGTAGGGAGCGGGAGCCGGAGCGGGAGGTGGGCGGGAGTGGGAGGTTTGACAGGGAGGGGGGGCGTGGCTTGAACGGAGGGACCCGCTACTCTCCCCCCCCCCTCCCTCCACGGACTCGGGCTGGAGCTGCTGATGGTAAGTATTAAACACACACACGCAGGCACTCATACATACACACACACACACACACACACACAGACACACACACAGGCAGGCACTCACGCACTCATACACACACACGCGCGCAAACACAGGAAGGCACTCACGCTTTCACTCCACACTCCTCCCCACTCCCCAAAGCCTCTCCTCCTCCCGAAGCCTCCCCTCCCCATTGGCTCACAGCCACACCACGTGACGCGTCAACGCTAGACATCACCATTTTCTTGTGTCCCCTAGCGGCTGACGCGCCACAGCGTGTAGCGCTCTGTGCCACCAGGGGGGACCGGGACCGGCTCAGCAGGATTCCCCTGCTGGTGGGGAACTCGCGACATGGCCGCCCGCGCCAACGAGCGCAGCGGGACCGAGGCCTTAGGTTCAAAATCCAGGCGTGCATTGGAGAGCGCCACAAAGGAGAGCGGTGGCACTCCAGTTCTTGGTACATGGGCAGTGGAAACAGGAGACTTGGAAAACCAAAGCTGAGAAAGGACAGGGAAACAGGGAACTCCGGAATAGGGACATCAGAAAGGCAGCAGCATAGTAATAGTTCAAGAGTATGGGACAGAGGACACTGATAGTCAGACTTGATTTACATTGGGGGCTGCAGGGCAGACAATGGCTTTGACGAAATCAGCACGTAAGAACTTGCAAGAGTCTTTAGCTCCCAAGGAATTCCGGGTGGTGGTTAGCGAGGGTATTGGGCGGGAGGGTTCACTGAAAGATATTGAAGCAGTAGTCACGATACTAACCAGGCTTGTAATCCCAAGCAATTCGAGAGAGACGGTAGCAGTGATGACATAAATCTTGGTTGTGGTACAGGCAGTTGAAGAAGGATCCGCCTCCTTTGGTCTCTGATATTTGGGGAGAATCAAATCCAAAGTTATAGCCTTGGCGAAGGGCATATTAAGCAGCAAGGAGACAGTAGGGGACAGCATGTCCATGCCCATAGTGGGGCCATCCAGAACAGGGACGGACGCCTCAGGTAAAGCAAAGAGGTCCAGTATGGACGTCTTCGTCTTAGAGAAAGACCAAAGGCAATCCAGAAAGGGCACTTTAGACACCGCACAGAACCCTGTGAGTAAGGACTCTGTTTGAAAGGTAAGAAAACAGATCTTATCCGATAAAGCAGGAAGCCGGGTAAGCGGTACAACAGCCTTAGGAATAGAAGTCTTGGGGTTAAAGCTGGATACCTCCAACAGAGAGACAGCAAACGGAGAACATGAACTTGAGTTAGTCGTGGAGGTCTCAGGTAAGAGGGTCTTGCATGATACTGTGGGAGAAGCAATGCGGAATATGACTGTTTTAAACACAGGGTCCTTAGCATCAGTAGCTACATAAACCTTCCTGAGAGGTATCCCTAGTTTTGCGACAGAAGTTGAACAGTCAATAGTATGTACCCCAAGTGTTGTGGAAGACACAGGGAAATATAAGTCCATCTTAAAGATGGGTTCTTCGAAAAAAGGGACACCGCGGGTATTACTGAAAGTTCCAAATGCGATACCTCTGAATTCGTGGTAATAGACATGCAGTCAGTAGTGGATACCCCGAATACAGTGGGCGAATCAGCGTGAAACAGTATTATTAAAGGAGTGGACATCCCAGACTTAAAGTCATTTTTAATCATCCCGGAGGCTGTGGCATGATCCGTGAAAGAAACTGGGGTAGACTTTCCAATAGAAACAAGGGACATCTTGCTTGTCACTGAAGTGGGTGATTGAGAACCAGCAGGAACTGAACTAGCTACTGTAATAAAATCAGAGAACATTGTGCTTGTTTCAGAATTGGATCCCTGAGAATCCCTAGTGAGGGCATCAGACTCCATGGGAGACTCAGTGACAGGGGTCTTGGAACCAATTAAATGAATTCAGGTATCACAGACTTAATAGGAGAAATACCTTGCAAAACAGGAATTTTAGTAAAGGTGATAGGCATCTCACAGACTACCGCAGAGGTGGAGAGCAGGCAGTCAGGCTCCACCTCAGGAGTCAGAGAGAAGCCAAGGGTTAACACAGGAAGTGCTGAGGAGACCCTAGAAGCCGTAAGGGGAGACTCAGAGCGTAGTAAGGGATATGGGGCAGATAAGCTGATCTCTGAAGTGATAGCCCGAGGGGCAGTAGAAGGGGGGATAATAGCTGTCACCGATTCCAAGGAGACAGACAGAGTCAAGGACAGGAATAGCAACACTCTGAGACAGAGGAGGAAAATCATTGGAAACAGGCATAACAGATAGGACAAATGGAAGTGAGCTAGGGAAGGTTGCCTCTACAACAGAAGATTTAGTAGCGGTTTAACTCAGCGGCTGCTGGAGAACTTTTAACTACAGTGAGAAGGGACTGCAGGTTTACAAAATCAGGGGTAAAGGGAGTTTTAAATTTGAAAACCTGATCCTTCAAAAAAGAGGGGCCTGACTGTAATTGTACTAAGGGAGCAACAGCAGATACGCTGATCTCAGAAGGGGTCACTTGGGAAGGGGCATAATGTGCACTGTTTTTAACCCTAGGATTTGAGAAGAGGAGAACAGAGACAGTACAAGGGGGGCAACCACAACTGTGCTGGTTTCTGAAGTGGGTATTTGGGAAAGAGTGTCTGGGACATCAGAAACGACTACAGATTCCATGAAAAGGGGTCTATGCTCAGAAGCAGGGATTTCAGCTCTCTGAGTGACAGACGGGGTCAGCAAAATACCTAGGAGTGGGGATTCTGCGAACAGGCTTAGGGAAACAAACGGTTCCAGAATACTTTTAACTGGAGCTAGTAGTATTGCCGAAAGTTCAGGGGGCGTAGCCCCGAGAATTTTAGCTGAGCCAGGGGACTTATAGTAAGGTGTATCCAAAGGCTCAGCAACTTGAGCGTTAGGGAAGTCATTCAGTGCAACCCCTGCTGTGAGACGTGGGGGTTCATTCTCTGATGCAAAGAAAGACACATTAGCCTGAGGGCAGCAAGGATTTACAGGGGTTAAGGTAGATAGTACCTGAGAACCAGAAGGGAGATTTGTCTCAGAAATTGGGGACATAAGGGGTTCATCCTCTGAAGCTAAAGAGGTGTCCTTGACTGGCGGACTACAGGGATTTACCAAGGGAGGCTCATAGGGCTGACCTGCAGGGGTTAACACGGGAAAAACCTCAAGGGTTAAGTTAGGCTGTACCTGAGAATCAGAGAAAGAGAAGCTAGCCTCCGAGAGTGGGGTCATAGGGGGTTCAGCCTCTTGCTCTAGGGACCTAACATTAGTCTGCGGAATACAAGGGTTAACAATGGGGACCTCACAGAGCAAACTAGCAGGGGTTAAAACAGAAATAACATCGGGGACAGAGCTTAGAATTTCTGAGTTAGAAAGAGAGGGCAAACAGGATTCATTCTCTGGTGCTAGGGAAGACACACTGACCTGGGGAATTCAGGGATTTACAGTGGGGGACTCATAGGCCTGACTAGCAGGTGTTAAGACAGGAATAACCTCAGGGACGGAACCCAGGGAGTTTAACTCAGGACTAGGGACCGTGGCAGCTTCTTCCTTAGTGGGCAGTGACAGGGAGATGATATGGACATTTTTAGGAGGGGTGGTACCCCCACGAGTTTAGTAACAGGGCTGGCAGAAAAGAAATTGTGATTAGAAAGTGCGTAGGCAGCGAGAAGAGGGTCCCGCTCACTTAAGATTAGGTTAAAATCTTGGTATAACACACGGGCGGCATCTAGAATCTGATCTAGAGTCTTTCGATCTGAGGTGGAAATAGCAAGGTGCATTTGGGAGCACTGGGCCTGTTGAGTCTTTCTTTCCTCTTTAAATTACTGAGATCTAGTAAGGAGTTCTTTACGAATCAGTCTTTCCTGAGGGGTTAAACCTTTATATAAGAACTCACTCTCAGGCGGAGGCAGTCTCTCAAACAGGTATGGTCTTCTAAACAGGGACTGGTCCGCAGCCTGGGACATAGGTACAGTTAAACATTTACCAACCCCCGTCACGGCGCGGCCCGGTTTTGTGGGGCCGAGCATACTGTTACGATTGTGCTCGCCACAAACCGGGACCGGACCGCGGGGCTGAGGTGGGGTTATATAATCACCGACCTTAGTCCATGCAGACTGATCCGGAGTGCGCAGTTCATAGTCGTACATAGCAGGGTCAGGATTGGAGAAGGCAGGATCGTCGTTATTCAAGCAGAAGTTCGGCAACAGGTAGTCAGGAGTTCCCCGCTTCAGCTTAGGAGCGTGAGCGTGGGAGTGGCCTCTGCACGAGGAGCGGGCTCGGCCCATGACGCCGGTCTCAACAGGGGGAGACAGCAGGCTGGCCGAAGTACAGTCAGGGAAAACCCACGCTTCAGCACAGAAGTTCTAAGCAGGCCTCTGCATGGAGATTAGCAGCAGGCCTCAGGAAACGAAGGGTAACCACTGCTTGGGGAGAATGCAGCAGATACCAGTGCTGGCTAAACAATGCTTCAGCACAGGAGTCAGGAACAGGCCTATGGATCCTCAGGAACTAGAGATGAGAACTAGAGAGGTTAGTACACAAGGAGACAGGCCTGGGCAGCTTGTGGCAGAGACAGTAACGTCCAGAGAAGGATTATGCTCGGCTCTGATTCAGAGCCAAATCCCAACATATAAAGGGCGGAGATCCAATTACAGGGGAAGAGTGTGTGAGTATTCCTCCAATGATGGAGCACAGGGCAGGAACTGCAATGAGAGGCAGCACATGTGCCATTGATTGCCAGAGGGAGCTTTTGCAACTGCAGAAGTCTGCAAGGTTATAATCAAAGCCAAGAGCGGATTCATTACAGCAGGTAAGAGGGTATTTATTAGGATGCATTACACTGTATGTTATCCTTGAGAAAGAACGTGGGGACGTTCGAAACACGTGGGATTGGTCTCATGACACAATAAAGTACCTTTTGGTTCGTGCGCTCCTCCCTACCATCTATATAGGAGATGAGTAGAGCTGATAGTGAGTTATAGGTGGACCAAATACCTCTTACCCTGCCTAGGGGGTAAGGGAAGAGCTAGCCCTTCTCTGGGTGCTCCTAAGGCCCAGAGTGGATGCAGGGACATCCTACAGGAGTACAGCTGGCTGCTGTTTCCTATGTGATACCTGATTGTATGCTGCAAAGAGAGAGAGAAATAAAGAGCTGCTGCTATAGAAAAAGACCTATTGTGTGAGACTGGAATCTCTCATCCCTGGGAGGGGACTTTGCGGTAGGGATTCCACCCCGTATCCGTGGGGCCTACTACAGATGGAGGTGCTGCACCATTAGAAGGCATTCACCCAAGAAACCTGTCCTGTTGTCCCCCATGTCATCGCGGGAGACTCAGGCCCTCCTGTTGCCATCAGGTATGCACCACACCGAGACATGTAGCCAGACCACAGAACACCTTAGGGGACCTGATCTGCGATTGGGTAGAGGTCCATGGGTTACAGTTGGAGGCGCTGCTGAGATAATCAGGACAGGTTTTCAGTGAAGCAGAGCTGAAAGTATTATGTACACTTTCAGAGCAAGTGCTGCAGAAGGATGGGCATTTTTGGAGACTAGGGGTAGTCAGGAGAGACTGTCCTCTCGCACACTACACCCTAGGTGCCCTAAGAGGGTGATGTAAATTTGGGTACACTTGGCTATAGCTGTCCTAGTCGCCTTGAGGCAGATAGTGTAGTATTCCTGTGGGGGTAGCCTGGCTAACATGGGACAGGAACTGCGGCATAGGGTCTGCACTATGAATGGCCAAAAGTAGGTTGACGCCAAAGTACTACTGTATAGGAAAGTCCAAGTACACTAGCTAGTATCCAGAAAACACACCACAGAGTGCTTGTAATGAACCGTCAGCGAGTGCGGTGTACAAGGAGAGAGTTCTGCCTAGCCTGGGGTATGCCATGCGTTATATTCACTGGTTAGAGCACCCTTGAGAGTAGTAAGTACCTAGGCACGAGTTGCACTTTAGGCACTGAGAGTAGCGCTATCGTGGGCTTAGAGGGCTCACTAAAGATGGCGGCGAGATGTACATGTGCTCTGTGGGGCATAGAGGAGGTTAAAATGGCGACTGCGGTGCCATTCACTGCAACGCGTGTTGCAGCCAATCCAAAATGGCGACTCCCGCCAAGCCTAGATCACGCGAGAAATGTGGCAAGAGATGTGCAAGGGTTTAGCGCCAAAACAAGAACCCAAGGGAGCGAAACGAAAGCTGAGGCCGCGCCCACCTGTGCAGTGACTGGCCAAAGGGCGAGCCCACGTCACCCAAAGAGAGAGAGTGCCCCGCCTCTACCATCCACCAGAGGGGGGGCATGCCGAGAACCAATCCCAACAGTCCTCCCCAGCGGAAGGAGAGGAAGTGAGGCTGAGGAACCTCACTCTTGCTTGACTGGTGACAGAGAAGGAGCTACTTGTCAAACCAGCAAACTGATTGAATCAACCCCTGCGCAAAAGATGGCTGACCTAAGCATGAACACTTATCAGCTTCCAGGAGGCTTCCTGTTGTGGATGTTGATGGCCGCGAGTATCTGCGGTGCCTGTGCGTCCAATGCAGGTTACCGGGACTGGCCCCAAGTACTACAGCACGGTGCCAACAGTGTGGCATTTTCTACCTCTAGCCAGGCACGCTCCACACAGAGACAGTAAGCGAGCACCTACCGGTCGTGGCATCGCCCAACTCAGAGACACTGTAATGGACTATGGCGATAATATGGTCACTGCCCCTAGTGCCGTTGCCCCGGCCACTGCCCCTGCCCCGTCACGTTCTATGCCACCGGGTCCTAGTGGGAGTAAGCAGAGTAAGACGCCCAAGTTTTCAATTGATTGGCGGGATTGGGTTTCAAGTGATGAGGGTTTTGATGGGGAGATACCTCTGTCAAGTGTTATACCTGTACCTAACCTCACTGTGTTTAATCCTGTTCCTAGAGGTAGGGCAACAGGGTCCCAGTCTTCTGCAGAAGTGGGTCCTGTAAGTCCCAAGGCACCCAAAATGAATCCCACAATATACAAGAATGTCATTAGAGGGAGGCGTAAAGGCTCGCACTCTACTGAGGCAGAGACATCTGGTGTGTCCTCGAGAGCTGAGTCAGAGGAAGGTATGAGTGTGTCATCCTCATATGAACGCCGAGATAAATGGCGGGCACCGTTATTCACTGGGTATGATGAACAGATGGACCGTACCAGGTTTGTGCTAATAAAGAAAGACACAGTAGACCACTGGTGGGATGTAGGCACATATTCTCCACAGGAGGTTGCTGACGAGCTAGACAATAGATGAAGAGAGATTATGCAAAAGGTAATAACACCCAAAGGTTCATCTATTTTATATGATGACATTGCGCCTGAGGAGCCTAAGTACTGGGTACTGCCAGGAAAGGCTGGGAACCGGAAACTTACTAAATTAAGCCGAGCAGATAGAGCCATAGTGGCGAGATACAGACATGGGCCAATCATGCAGGAGATTGAGGATCAAAGAGACACCTGGCTCAGAGATGCTGTCATTGAGTACCTACGTATTAAGTTTGGTAACTCTGCTTATTTGAAGGAAGAAAAAATATGTTCCTTAATGAGGAGGGGGGCAAACCCCATAAGATAGCTACAGACAGTGACAGGCTATCAGAACTTACATGACAGGAGGGCAGAAAGATAGCTGGACCAGCCATGGCTATATTTAATTCTTGTTCTTGCATCTTGGGATTGCTTCATTTCTTCTTGTGTCCCCAGTAACTGCGTTGTGTCATCTGATATTTTCTTAGCCCTTCTTGTGTTACAGATTCCTCCAGTTTTTTCTGCACTTTCAACTACAATCTTCATAAGTTCTTCATGATTATTTGCTAGTGTCCCCATGTATTTTGAGAAAGCTGAAGTGATTTTTCAGCTAAAGTTGAAATGTTCTGCTGTTATTCTTGAGGTTCCTGATGCTGATTGTTTTCATCTTCTTTTTAATCAGTTTTCTTCTTTCCATGTATGCATTCAGACGTAATATGCAGCGAACCAATTTGTGATCATTTCTTGTGTCAAAACAATTAAGGACTGTGCAGTCTTCAATCATGGGTTTCCTGTTAGCTAGGATATTGTCAATTACATTTTTTTTATTGCATTAGGTCCACTATGTCCATTTTCTATTTGAATTAATATACACATTACAATACAATTACAATAAAGTAAATATAATACAAATAGTGTAAGTGCATCAAGATATACATGTAACATTAGGAGAAATGAACCCCAGCACTGAAGAGGTTACAATCTAATTGGCATGTGTGGAGAGTAATAAACACTATAGGAGTACAGTGCATTGGTTAGAGTGCATATTAGAAGATACTATATGTAAAAGTTTGTTATCTTATCAGTAGTTTATACTCTGTGTTCTCATCTTTCACGTTGGCTGGGGAATATGTCACAGTCTGTGGACGAGACCCCATCATAATAAGCTATTAGCAGTTGGGTGGTAGCTTGTAGGAGAGGAAGAAAGGTTTTGGGAATATTTTGCTCAGCGTGTCTTCTTTTTAGAGAATAAGTTCTTTTTTTTTTTTACTATTTTGTGTAGAGCTTCAAGTTGGGGATTGAGAGACACAACAGAACTACAGGACTACAGTGCTCTTTGAGATTGTCTAGTTAGCTTCACTGGCACTCAAGATATTATGAGATATACAGACATACCCCGGTTTAAGTACACTCACTTTAAGTACACTCGCGAGTAAGTACATCTCGCTCAATAGGCAAACGGCAGCTCACGCATGCTCCAGTCAGCACGTCCTGAACAGCAATACCGGCTCCCTACCTGTACTGAAGCTGTGCGCAAGCGGGGAGACTATAGAGCCTGTTACAAATGACTTATTTACATCAGTTATGCACGTATATGACGATTGCAGTACAGCACATGCATCGATAAGTGGGAAAAGGTAGTGCTTCACTTTAAGTACATTTTCGCTTTACATACATGCTCCGGTCCCATTGCGTACGTTAATGTGGGGTATGCCTGTATGTTGCATTGTATATTTGACCTTTTTTATAGTACATTTATGTTTTATTTGTACAAGGGCCTACAACCCTATTAGCAAGTTTTGACTAATATGGCTGTTATTCATTATTATTGAGGGGAGTTATTAGCTGTTAAATAGTTACATAATAGATGAGAATGAAAAAATAAATGCCCATTGAGTTCAACCTATGTTAAATTTAGATCAGATACTTATCCTATATTTGTATGAACATTATTTTATCCTGAAGAATGCAAACAAAAGACCCCAGTGAAACTTTGTGTTATAAGGGGAAAAAATAAATGTATCTCTGGATCAGCATCCTTCCCATGTTTACTTATTTTGTATATCCTCGTATACCTTTCCTTTAAAAAAGATATTTATTGTATCAGCCTCCATGGGTAATGAATTACACATTTTAACTGCCCTTACTGTAAAGAGCTCTTTTCTTTGTTGCTGGTGAAATCTCCTTTCCTCCAACCTTAAGGGATGATCCAATGTCGTTTGTACTGCTTGGGATAAATAGTTATTTTTGAACTCCTTGTATTGAACCTGACTATATTAACCTCCTACCTAATTTAAGCTCACCCCCTCCCACATTTAAATGGTTAAAAGCTCACTCCATAGCATCTCCCACTCTCAGGGGAACTTGCTTGCTTGCAGTTTGATTGTGACAAATCGAATACAGGGTGCTTTTCCTGGTAATGTACAGGTTAATAAAAGCTTCAGTCAGACTTAGAACTATGCAACTAATTTTGACAGATTTATTATAAATCTTTTTTCCTGGTAATGCACAGGTTATTAAGAATTTATATTAGTGTTAGATACCCTTGAGATGTGGTCTGCCGTGTAGTGGCTCAAGAGTTTACAACACTTTGGCCAAAATGTTAAACTAAAAGACCATTTTATTTAATAGATATCTATACATATATATTTAGGCACTGTACCGTGTATGAGTTTCGCTGGATGTGCACTGAGCTATGTCTGTCTTTTATGTTCTGTCTCTGGTTTTAAATATATTTGTATATAGTTATCATATCTCCTCTTAGGCTACGGCCCCGCTGTCTGTGCTGCACGCGCGCCTGCGAGGCTGGCGGCGCGTGCATCCGAGTTCCCCGGTCTGCAGTGAGCTGCAGGGGGAAAGACAGGGGGCGACGGGGGAGTGACGGGGCGCGGCCATGACATCACCCGGCTGGTTTGCCCTCATTGGCTGAACCGCCGGGGAGCGTGGCCTAGTGCTCTGTCGCTACTACTAATCACAATTTTCCTGTCTACAGGAAAAACGCACCGCGCGGCGGCCGCCCCTCACAGTGGGCCCGGCCCCATTGAGGGGCGGTTCTTGTCCTTGCAGTGCCAGCCATAGCACGCGCTGTAGACGCCTTTCTAATGTAAACAAATCTAATTTAGCTAACCTGTCCTTATAAATCAGATTTTCTTTCCCTTTGACTAATTTGGTGTCTCTTTACTGTACTTTTTCTAGTTCCATAATTTATTTTTTATAGGGTGGTGCCAACACTGTCTTCCATATTCAAGGTGTTGTCATACTAATGCTTTATACAGTGCACAATTATGCTTAGTTCCCTTCCACCCATTTAATGCAAGATAAGATTGTATCTGCTTTTGCAGGTACTGCCTGTTATTGGGCATTATTGCAAAACCTGCTGTCTAGAAGCACCCCTAAATCCTTCCCCATCAAGGATTAACCTAATTTCCCCCCCCCCCATTTAATTTGTAAATCGCGTGTTTGCTTTTGTTTCCCAAATGCATAACCTTACAGTACATGTACTGTATCTGTATTAAACCTCATCTGCCATTTACCTGCACAACTTTCCAGTCTCTCCAAGTCCTTCTGGAGAAACATTACATTCTTCTCTAATTTTACAACCTTACACAATTTAGTGTCATCAACAAAGATGGAGACTTTGCTCTTTTTGTCAATCTCAGTCATTGATTGATAAACAAGTTAAAAAGCAGGGGTCCAAGTACCGATCCTTGAGGTACTCCACTTACAATTTTAACACAACCTGAAAAAGGTTCCATTTATGACAACTTTCTGTTGTCTATTCTTCAACCAGTTTTTAATTGAGGTGCAACTATTTTTACCGAGATCAATTTCCTTTATTTCGTACGACAACTTCTTGTGTAGCACAATATTAAAAGCCTTTGCAAAAGAGGAAGAGCAAAAATGCACACAGCGCACGAGGGGTTAATAAAAAATTACACCACCGTGTGTATTCCCAATAATTATGCACAAATATAAAACTATATAGCCCAAATATGGTACTGAAGTCACATTAATGTGAATGAGGCTCAAAAGAGACAACAAACTATATGTCTAAAAAGTGTAACACAACAATGCATTAATACATAAAATAATAACACTAACAAGTAATATGTATAAGGGTTATTACCACTAACATGGCACAACCACTAAAATAACACAAATTATATCTACAGTGAGTACAAACAACCAACAAAACAATAACTCAATTGTGGAACAACATAAAACATAACAAAACAAGCAAACAAACTACAATGAGGGATGGGCAGTTACTAACCGAGAGACTCTAAGCGGAGCTGCTGGGATGTGTGCTGATGTAGCAGCTACATCAGCACACATTACAGCAGCTCCGCTTAGAGTTTGTGCACAATTATTGGGAATATGCATGGTGTTGTGTAATGCTTTATTAACCACCGGTGCGCTGTGTGCATTTTTGCTCTTCTCGTTGTGTGGTGATATCGCCTTAGGGCGTTCTCAAATAGGAGATATTTGGGAGTACCTCCACGCATCCAGCCTCAAGGGCCTTTTTCTACCTGATCTATCACCTGACAGAACGAGCGCGGCTTCTTTGCTTCCAAGCCTTTGCAAAATCTAAATAGACCACAACAACTGCATTACCCTGGTCTAAATTCCAACTTAAGAAACTAATAAGGCACAACCAATCTTTCATAAATCCATGCTTACCATTACTAATAATTTTGTTATCTATTAGGTATTCCTGAATATTTTTCCATACTTAACCTCCAAAGTAGCTTCCCCACTATTGATTTCAAACTTACAGGTCTTGAATTCCCTGGTAGTGATCTAGCTCCCTTTTTAAATATAGACTTCACGTTTTGTCTACGCCAATCTTGTAGCACTGAACATGTGGAAATGATGTCCTTGAATATTAAATACAATAGTTTGGCTATAATTAAACTTAACTCCTTATGAACCCTGGGGTGCATGCCAGTGGGGACAGGTGCTTTATTTACTTTCATTTTATCAAGCTGCCTATGAACTTCTTCCTCAGATAACCAATTATTCATTAATATAGAGGCTATGGGGCTTATGCAGAGAGGATAGAGAATGGAAATAGCGCCATCTTTTGGTGAAAATACACACCAGAGAAGCTTGTCCTGCAGAGAACATGGCGAGATTCACAAAATCCGCCACAGCAGGTTTCTTTACTTTAAAATTTGCCAAACACGTGGCGAGATCGGTAAATTCGCCATGTTAAGATAGGGTGGTATGCCATATATATATATAATATAGCGAGTTCCAGGTCGCCAGAAAAACTTGGCAATTTTGATACCATCTGTAAAAGGAGGTAACGCCGCTTTCAGCATACGACCATAAGTTACGCCAATTCTGTGGCTATTTTCTTGCCGTTTTCACATTATATAACGTTCCTCTCTGCATAAGCCTCTATGTCTTCCTCCTTTTGCAATATTTGTGCAATTGAACCTTCCTTGGTAAATACAGGGGGAAAAATATATTTAATATCTCTGCCTTTTTGTATTGTATTGTATGTCTTTATTTATATAGCGCCATTAATGTACATAGCGTTTCACAGTAATAATACTGCACCGACACACTTTATTCGAGCAAATACCCGGTATGTACATGGCAGATACCTGGAATGCGCCGCTCCTCACCTCTGACAAGCCCCGTTGCATTTGCCTTCCCAGCCTGGGTTCATGCCTGGCTGATGGGCGGCTGATCTCTTAAATGATTAGGATTTACCAGATGGCATAAATTCAATAATTGTAATGCAGTATATATATATGTACTGTGCAATATTGCAGCCAGCGGGAATAAAATGCTTCAATCCCTGCCTGGAAAATAACTCAATGCACTCGGGCAGAAAACAGTCACAAACCTCAATACACCCGGGTATACCCGAATTCGTGGGACTAGCCGAGCTCGAATAAAGTGTGTCGCCAGTGTACATGTGGTAATCGAATAAATAACAGATAATATAAATAACAGATCATGGGAATAAGTGCTTTAGACACACATAACATTAAGGAAGAGGAGTCCCTGCCCCGAGGAGCTTACAATCTAATTGGTAGGTAGGGAGAACGTACAGAGACAGTAGGAGGGAGTTCTGGTAAGTGCGTCTGCAGGGGGCCAAGCTTTATGTATCATGTGTTCAGAATGTTCACAGTGCTATTCGTATGCTTCTTTAAGCAAGTGTGTCTTAAGGTGGGTCCTAAAGGTGGATAGAGAGGGTGCTAGTCGGGTACTGAGGGGAAGGGCATTCCAGAGGTGTGGGGCAGTCAGTGAAAAAGGTTTAAGGCAGGAGAGGGCTTTAGATAAAAAGGGGGTAGAAAGAAGACATCCTTGAGCAGAACGCAAGAGTCGGGGTGGTGCTTAGCGAGAAATTAGGGCTGAGATGTAAGGAGGGGCAGAAGAGTGTAAAGCTTTAAAAGTGAGGAGAAGAATGGAGTGTGAGATGCGGGATTTGATTGGAAGCCAGGAGAGGGATTTCAGGAGGGGAGATGCTGAGACAGATCTAGGAAAGAGTAGAGTGATTCTGGCAGCAGCATTTAGGATAAATTGTAGGGGAGACAGGTGAGAGGCAGGAAGGCCAGACAGCAGGAGGTTACAGTAATCAAGACGGGAGAGAATGAGGGCCTGAGTCAGAGTTTTAGCAGTCGAGCAACAGAGGAAAGGGCGTATCTTTGTTATATTGCGGAGGAAAAAGCGACAAGTTTTAGAAATGTTTTGAATGTGAGGGGCGAATGTGAGAGAGGAGTCGAGTGTGACCCCTAGGCAGTGTGCTTGGGCTACTGGGTGGATGATCGTAGTTCCAACAGTAATGTGGAAGGAGGTAGTAGGGCCAGGTTTGGGAGGAAGTATGAGGAGCTCTGTTTTTGCCATGTTGAGTTTAAGGCGTTGGAGGGCCATCCAGGATGATATAGCAGAGAGACATTCAGAAACTTTGGTCTGTATAGCAGTTGTAAGGTCAGGTGTTGAAAAGTATATTTGTGTGTCGTCAGCATAGAAGTGATATTTAAACCCAAAATATGTTATTAGGTCACCTAGAGAGAGTGTGTACAGAGAAAAGAGAAGAGGTCCCAGGATAGAGCCCTGGGGTGCCCCCACAGAGAGATCAATAGAGAAGGAGGTGTTAGCAGAAGAGACACTGAAAGTACGATGGGAGAGGTAGGATGAGATCGAGGATAGAGCTTTGTTCCGAATACCAAGAGTATGGAGAATGTGAAGGAGAAGAGGGTGGTCCACGGTGTCAAATGCCGGAGAGATCGAGTAATATGAGCAGAGTGTAATGACCTCTGTCTTTGGCAGCTTGGAGGTCGTCAGTTATTTTAGTGACGGCTGTTTCCGTGGAGTGAGCAGTGCGGAAGCCAGATTGTAGAGGATCTAGGAGAGAATAGGTGTTGAGAAAATGGAGCAAGTGAGAGAATACAAGACGTTCAAGGAGTTTAGAGGCAAAAGGCAGGAGGGAGACAGGTCGATAGTTAGAAAGACAGGTAGGGTCAAGCTTGCTGTTTTTGAGTAATGGTATGACTGTTGCATGTTTGAAGGAGGATGGAAAGGTTCCAGAGCAGAGGGAGGAGTTAAAAATGTGTGTGAGCGTAGGGATTATAGTAGGAGCAAGAGGTTTTAGGAGATGGGAGGGAATGGGTTCAAGAGGGCAAGTGGTAGAGGGAGAAGTGGCGATCAACAGCGACACATCCTCCTCTGAGACAGTGGAAAAAGAGTCAAGGAAGGCAGGAGGAGAGTTAGGAAGAGGTGTAGGATGGGAAGAAGAAACAGAGGGGATGTTCTGACGTATGGATTCCACCTTTTCCTTAAAATAGTCAGCAAAGTCCTGAGCGGAGATGGAGGAAGGAGAGGCAGCTGAGGGTGGTTTGAGTAGAGTATCAAAGACAGAGAACAGTCGGCATGGGTTAGACTTGTGCATGTTGATTAGTGCTGAAAAGTAGGCTTGTTTAGCTTGCGAGAGGGCAGAGTTGAAACAGGATAGCATAAATTTGTAGTGAAGGAAGTCTGCGAGAGTGTGAAACTTCCTCCAGAGGCGTTCAGAGGAATGAGTGGAGGAACGCAGCATGCGTGTGTGGGAATTTAGCCAGGGTCTAGGGTTAGAAGGGCGAGTGCGGCAGAGAGAAAGTGGGGCATGTAGATCAAGAAAGGAGGACAAGACAGAGTTGTAGTTCCTGACCAGGTTGTCGGGGTCTGTAGCAGAGCTGAGAGAGGAGAGGGAGGAGCGTAAAGTGGACTCAAAGTCAGGTAAGTGAATAGAGCGCAGGTTTCTGCAGAACCGGGGTGTAGATGGAGGTGGAGAAGGGGAGAAGCGAGATAGAGAAAATGAGATGAGATGATGGTCAGAGAGAGGAAAAGGGGAAATGGAGAAATCGGAGAGAGAGAAGTTCTTAGTGAAAACCAGGTTTAAGTAGTGGCCATCCTTGTGGGTGCTGGCTGCAGTCCACTGTTGAAGGCCAAAAGAAGAGGTTAGAGAAAGAGAAAGCGGGAAGCCCAAGGGAGAGAGGGGTCATCAATTTGGCAATTGAAGTCCCCAAGGAGAAGAAAAGGGGAGTCTGAGGAGAGGAAGAAAGAGAGCCAGGATTCAAAGTGAGAGAGAAAGGCAGAAGGGGGATGAGTAGAGGTAGGTGGGCGATAGATGACCGCCACATGAACAGGGAGAGGAGAGAAGATCTGGACAGTGTGAGCCTCAAAGGTGGGAAAAGCAAGAGAGGGAGGAATAGGAAGGTTTCGGTAACGACAGTGAGAGGATAGCAGGAGCCCCACGCCTCCAGCCCTGCCATCAGTGCGCGGAGTGTGGGAGAAGGAAAGGCCACCGTAGGAGAGGGCAGCTTCCAGAGCAGAGTCAGACTGAATGAGCAAGGTCTCAGTTATAGCAAAGAGAAGCAGGCAGTGAGAGAGAAAGAAGTCATGCACAGAGAGGAACTTGTTAGAGAGGGAGCGAGCATTCCAAAGGGCACAGGAGAAAGGGAGAGAGGAGGGAGGGTGTCAGGGGATGGGTATGAGGTTGGAGGGGTTTACACCAGAAGGAGTAGAGGTTGCAGTTGGCAGGCGAGGACGAGCGCATGTAGGAATAAGACAGTGACCAGGATTGGGAGAGATATCCCCAGAAGCAAAGAGGAGAAGCATGGATTTAAAGAGGATGTGTGAGGATGATTTGTAGGGGTGTTTTTTAGTGCAGGGGATATAGCTGTGTGGTGTCAGAGGACGCAGGTAAGAAAGGAGTTCATGTGAACAGAGAAGTGGTGAAGGAAGGAGAGATGGAGATATATGAATAGAGTTAGAGACATACTGAGGCTGGTAAAAAGTGCATTATTTGAGAAGAAGTGAAGTCACAGCAAATATAAATGGTAAAGGCAGCATCACAGCAGTAATGATGCAGTCTGGTATTGATGATATCCTCCTTTCCAGCGTAGTTCAAATGCAGGAATCAGGGCCAGATGGGGTGTCCACTACTTCCTCACTTCTTTTGAACTTCCTTTTAAACTTCAGTTGTTCAGTAGTCATGCCACTTATAATGGGCCACTTCCTTTTAAACTTCAGTTGTTCAGTAGTCATGCCACTTATAATGGGCCACTTCCTTTTAAACTTCAGTTGTTCAGTAGTCATGCCACTTATAATGGGCCACTTCCTTTTAAACTTCAGTTGTTCAGTAGTCATGCCACTTATAATGGGCCACTTCCTTTTAAACTTCAGTTGTTCAGTAGTCATGCCACTTATAATGGGCCACTTCCTTTTAAACTTCAGTTGTTCAGTAGTCATGCCACTTATAATGGGCCACTTCCTTTTAAACTTCAGTTGTTCAGTAGTCATGCCACTTATAATGGGCCACTTGGATATGGGCTGCAGGCAGACTAGCTGTTCTGACTGAGTTTATATAGGCCTAAAAAGTCACCTGACAGTGTGGTTCTGTCTGCTTAATTAGCACATCTGAGGCACATTCAAATAAATGGTTTTCTACACAGGGTGTTCCCTGCCTAGGTGGCAACACTTAATTTGATTAGGGGTAGACAGAAAACAGCATTCAAATATGGTTTTTACCTAGCATTGGATCACTTGCATATACTATATAATACACACAGCAAAGGCTTCAATGATGATTTAGAGATGGTTTTTACCTAGCATTGGATCACTTGCATATACTATATAATACACACAGCAAAGGCTTCATTGATGATTTAGAGAAGGTTTTTACCTAGCATTGGATCACTTGCATATACTATATAATACACACAGCAAAGGCTTCAATGATGATTTAGAGATGGTTTTTACCTAGCATTGGATCACTTGCATATACTATATAATACACACAGCAAAGGCTTCAATGATGATTTAGAGATGGTTTTTACCTAGCATTGGATCACTTGCATATACTATATAATACACACAGCAAAGGCTTCAATGATGATTTAGAGATGGTTTTTACCTGAGGAGAGAAGAAGGATAAGATCCATTTGGGTAAGAGTTCCTTCCTTTTAAACTTCAGTTGTTCAGTAGTCATGCCACTTATAATGGGCCACTTGGATATGGGCTGCATATCTTCAATAAATTCCCTGCCAATATCATACTGAAAGGGTCTTACAGTATATTCTCTTTCTAATCTTTGTTAAGGTACATGAAAAAATTTGTAGGCTTTATCTTACATTCCATTGCAATTTTTCTAATTGCCCTTTGCAATTTTTGTTGCATTCCTTATAATTCTAACATGATGCCTCTGCCCCCTCTGACTTTAAAGATCTAAAGCCTGCCTCTTCCTTTTCATTTCCTCCCCTACCTGTTTGTTTAGCCACATTGGGGTAGACGTTTTTCTTTTATAATTATTACTCATGGGCAGTGTTCGACAAACCTATACATTTGCTCGCCCCGGGCGAGTGGATTTAACATCGTGGCGAGCTCCTATTGGCCCAAGCAGCACACGTTTGGTACTAGGTGGCGAGTAGATTTTTTTTGTGTGGTGAGTAGATTTTTTGGTGATTTGTCGACCACTGCTCATGGGTATACACTGATAAGTAGAGATTGGCAATTTCTTTTTACGGATTTGGATCCACCGGTTCTTTTGATCATGGATCAGCCTCAAAAAGGAGAGATACTGAGAGACTTTTAGTTTAGTTGTGACTCCAGTAGTATCCCCTCAAACCTCCCTCCAAATAAATTAGGGGACATGCCTGTACTGAAAAAGAAACGCACCTGGGAGATATGCGAATGGCTATGCAAAGTATATTGAATTGACTTAAATACCAGATTCCTAAAACGATTTCCATTCCAACTATATAGAGTTGATAAGCCTAAGGCCACAATTATAGTGCTTGGGGCCAGCGCGCGTAACGGCCACGTGATGCGGCTGTCACATCTAAAACAAATAATTTTGTTGTCTCTGGATACAGCTGCTCCGTCGTGCTTCCATGCGTTCGCACCCACTATGCGCAGCGTCATTGGACACCATTTATTTTATCCGGTGGTGCGGGTGGTCGCGAGCAACGATGCCGGCTCTATAATCTCGGCCTAAGACATTAAACTAATGTCTCGAATGGTGTACTGGTGTCAGACACAACATGACTAGAACTCACTATCATTGCTTTCTGGGTAAAGTGTAGAGGTTTAAGCACTCAATGAGAAGTAGAGCTGAAAACTAAGTATGCTGTGACAGGGATGTTGGCCATCAGCTGGTTAAGCTCACACTGCTGGAGCTGTTGCCTTGAATAACAGAGGTTGTGTGGGTTTCTGCAGACAGACAAATGGCCCATCGGATTAACATCGGGGGTCCCTGGAAGTCCCATTCAAACTGAATGGGACTGCCAGGGACCCCTGCTGTGTTAATCGGATGGGCCATTTGTCTCTGCAGAAATGTCACTGAAATGTTGCAGCATGTACACAGCATGTACCCAGCATGTACCTGGATCTTATTGGTGATAGCCCCAGATTTTCCAAGGCAAGTTTAAGGCAAGTTTTAGAATACTCGTCGGTGCACCTGTATGTCTGCAGGGGTCTGTGACTCCTGTACTAGAAGCTTGTGGGGAGCGCAGAATTTCACCATGTAAAGGGAATGAAATAAATAATAGTGTAATACGTCCTAAACACCTGTAACAATGTATATGGGGATCGAGATTAAGAACTCACATTCTCCCAGTCTAATAACAGCATTGGAAGACAATATGAAGACTCTGTAGTTTGCAGGGGGGTCTTGCTTATGATACTCTCCCTGGTATCAGTGGAACAAACCATTAGCACCATGTGCATAGACACGTAACAATCAAAGCGCAGCAGCAGTATACACCATCTACCCCACTCCCGGGATCGCGTTGCGTCACTTCCGGTCCGGCCCGTCGCGTCACTTCCGGTTTCGCGACCGATCTTGAAATGGATCCACACAGGTTCTGGGGCATGGGGGGCACACTCTGGGTTGCTGCTAGTTCACTCTACGCGTTTCGCTGGCGTGCCAGCTTCGTCAGGAGTCCGATCAGACTTTATTAGTTATATACTGTATTAATTATTAATCTCTTTGCAGCCATTTGCGGCCATGGCCAGCTAGTCATTGGATGCCCAAAAGTTTATCAAGGTTTATTTAGGTATGACTTAAATAGCTATGCTTATTGCGTGAGTAAAGTTTGGGTTAACGTTACGTTATTTGCTTTAGTAAATACTGTGTTACCATTAACATGATGTTAATGTAGTTTAACTTAGGTTAATGTCACATTGCTTAGACTAACGGCTCTTAGAAAATCTGGGCCTTAAATTGTAAGATCTCCTTGGCAGGGATTTCCTATTATCTGATTTTATGCTAGTTGCAGTCATTATTACCCTGTTATTTTTAAATAATACACACAATAGTATGTAACATAACACATGTTTTGTGGACATCTTTTTAGAAAGGAAAGCTATACAGGAATATACCAAATAAGTAAACATGGGAAGGATGTTTATCCAGGGAGTAATCTGATTGCCAATTATTGAAGCCAGAAATTAATTTATTTTTCCCCTTATGAGTTATCATTGGATGATATTTCACTGGGGTTTATTGTTTGCCTTCCTCTGGATCAATATACTCTAAGTATGGATATAGGATAAAGTATCTGTTGTCTAAATTTAGCATAGGTTGAACATAGGGATGTATGTCTTTTTTCAACCTCATCTACTGTGTAATATGGGTTATCTGATTAGCCATTGTGTTTAATAGCGCTCTTGTTAAATAACATGGCAGCATTAATGCAATGCATCGTGTTAATAGGTTCAATAACAGCTGTTACATCTGTACATTGTTGGCGGTACATAAAAAAAATAGACACACAGAAGGGAAAATGAAGCCTGATATATCTGCATCTAGAAATACATGTGTAATGCATCTGTTTGTAAGGTTATGGGTATAACTATGGTTATCGATGGCAATATTTGTTAGAAAATTATTAATATTAATAAAATAGCATATCTTGTATGTACAGTATGAACGTCCATTGTGTTCCATAACTTCTGCACCACCCTACAATATGTATTATCTTTGTCCAGCATAATTGAATAATACTAGCATGGTTAAACATTCTTCACTGGTTCTCAAGTATGAATGCTCCATTACTTGCTGATACAAGTGTTTCATTAGTGTAGCTAGCAATGTTTTATTTATTGAAAGAGAAGAACCCTAAGGAAACCTATACATGCACCTTTTTCTATTTTTTATTTTTTTATTTTAGTCTCGGCAAGCAAATGAAATATACAATTTAATCTTGTGATATAAAGACATCTCCTTTTAATACTCAGAATATTTACTTAATCATTTTAACACCATGCCCTCCTGTTGCTATTTTTTTTTCTCTCATGCTTTTAGATTTTCTACTGGCAGGTATATCTTGTTTTGCAGCCTGCCAGGTTAGCTTTGTTTCTTATCTCAGTTCTCTTTTATGTCTTCTTATAATATAATTATCAGGACGGCACACTACATTCCAAATTTGTATTGACCAAGGGAAATTACTTCCTTTTCCGCCTATATTTTGACTGCCCAGTAAGCCACATCGCAATACAGTACTCGTTTCATGGGGATAATGTATTACAGTTTACCTTTTTGCTATAATGGTACAAAAAACACACCAGATTTATCAAATGTAAATATCCTATTGAATAAACCTATCACTATCCATGTATCAATTTTGCATCAAGGAGTCTTAAATACTTCAATTGCTACTCCCCCACATGATAATAACAGGCATTCAGTCTTCGAATTACTATTATACTTAGTATTCAAATAAACTTTTCTGCAGTTTTGATCATTGTTTTTTTTCAAAGAATGTTTGCAAACTGAACTGGGACATATTGCCATAGCTCCAGGGTGACGCCAGGAGGCCTGTTACATACTGCAAATGCATTGAAAAATGCTTAATTACTGCAAGACCATATTTATTCATCTAAGCTTAGGTAACAGGTTTTCCCCCACCGGGAAGGAAACTCACTGCTACCCAATGTTCTTGTGCTGCTCACCTGCTAGGCTTACAGGATACTGAGTGTCTGCCGGTGTTAATTGGGGACAAACTGGACAGGCTTTAGGGATCTTCAAAGCTCTTCACTCGGTGTTGCAGCGCCTCCATTCCCACAGGGCCTATAGGGATAGGTGCAGTCCCCTGTAGAAAACACTCACCCGCTCCCTAAAGAAACTGCAGCCTCAGGCAGGAGTATAAACAGTAACTTGTCTTTATTCTTTATTGTACACAGCAGTATAACAACACATACTGTACACTCTCTTGTCCCTGGAATCAACCCCCAAAGGTCTATTCTTAGCTCCCATGCTCCCTGGTGGAGTATGGTGTAGTTGTCCCACTCCCCAGAAGGAGGGGAAGGAAGGTGAACCAGAGCCCTGGCTCCACACTTCCAACACCTAGTAAATTTAACTCTGCAGACCCTTGTTACCCAGGGGAGGGTCTTAGGTCTGAGCCTCTGATAGGACTGTACACAGGCCATAGGCCAACCCCCCTGTCACTCAAGGGAGATGTTTTCTGCAGTGGAACCCATATTAACCCTAACACTGCCTGCACTATTACCAGGGCGTATGTGTTAAGCAGGGCAGATTAGTAGCCAAGGGGATACATGGCTACACTTATATTTATCAAAAATAAGGCTACATAAGTGATTAGTAATCCACCATTAGAATCCACCATAAATGGAAGATCAAACTCAGAAACTAGAGGCAAGAATTGCAAAAACGGCTTCATTGTTTTACCATGAAAGTCAGCAAAATCCAGGTCTGAAGCTTTCTGCCGGTTAGCTGCGATATCATGGAATAACCTTCCTACAGATATTTGTCACATGATTTCATTATCTCCTTTGAAAGGGACAGTCCCACCTAGCAACATCTACTGAAATTGTACTAAATTGAAATCCCTCCGAAATATAAAACCTTCTCTGCCATTTTAATGATTGTTTCATAATATAAGATGCTTTTCACAGTAATATGTCTCCAGAACTGAAGGCTATTAAGTAACTGGGATGAAAAAAGGAAAATGAATGCAACATGCTCTCAAAAGTCATTCTTTTTTACTGTCTATATGGGACTTCCCCTTTAAATGACCTATGTAATTAAAGCTTGTGTTAAAGTTACCGGTCCAGATCGCTTTCAGAATATTTCTTATTATCTATTTTTTTCCCCATAATTTTTCTTTATTTATAACTAATAAAATAAAATTAAATAATAAAATAAAATCAAAAGTCAAAGCAAAGTAGCTTATCCTAATGCACCAGATAAATATTTGTTTTATCTAATGTTGATTCAAGCAGAGCAAAAGCAGAGCAAAAGCAGAGCAAAAGCAGAGCAAAGCCGTTTTTTACAATGCTGTTTTTTTTATTCACTTAAAATCCATCCATTTAATACCAAATGGTCTGTTTTAAGAACTCCACATTTAATTCACCATTTATCAGCATTTGTGCGTGTGCAATTAATTATTTTCTTTTCTACCAGGGAATAGATTATTTAGCATTGGTTACATTATTTATGGTGTTTATGTATTTACTTAATACAGTTTTTTCTTTGACTGTGTGAGTGTATATTTATTAGAATACAGTTAATTTTGCAGAAGACATTGAATATAAAATTAAGTTATAGATGTTGTTACAAGGCTAACTAGTGGAACAGGTTAAACCCAGTCGTTGTGGATAAAAATTAACATAAAACAATACCAGCTTCATCACGTTCAGTGTGATATTAACCCAATCAGTAAGGCTACAGCCCCACTGCCTGCCCGAGTCCCCCGGTCTGCAGTGAGCTGCAGGGGGAAAGACAGGGGGGGGGGGGCGTGACGGGTGAGTGACGGGGGCACGGCCGTGACATCACCCGGCAGGTTCGCCCTCATTGGCTGAACTTCCGGGGGGCATGGCCTAGCGCTCCGTCGCGAATCCTGATCTCAATTCTCTTGAGAGCAGGAGTTTCTGTCAGCGCAGCACGGCGGCCCCCCCTCGCAGCGGCCCGGCCCCGTTGTGGGGGGAGCCTTAGTGTTAGTACGAGGGGACAGAGACAGAGATGGAGACAGACCTATTCTGTTTAGTAGTGCACACATTCACCTCCAAATAGAGGAAAGATACCTGTGAACACAACTGAGATACTTGGGAAATAAGGTAATTTAATAAGGTAATTTAATGGTTTGGATCAAACAGCCTTGTGAACATTTCCTCAAACATTTAAAAGAGGAAAATGTACTAAATTTTTTTGCTCAGCCCTTTTGGATCTCTATCCACAAGCTGTCTTGAAATTGATTGTCATTGCATTGGTAAAGCTTTGTAAATGAAATAGAAATTGTATTGGCAAGGAAAGTTAGTATCAGAGAAGGTTGCTAGTAGATCAATTGCCAAGTTATTGAACTGTCAGGCTCACATGCCATTCATATTAAGGCTGCTCATGAATATTAAAAAATTTTGTATGATATTACAGATTAGAAAATGTTTCTACAAATTGAGCTGGAGCATAATTTATATCTATCATAGTCCTATGAATTATCCATAGATTAGGATCGTAATGATGACTGCACATTATAGTATTTCCCATATACTTTTTAATAAGGCATGCAAGGATTGAATTCACTATGACATTGTCCGTATTCTGCCAGAGGCTCAATGTAATAGAAAACAAGTAGGAGGCTTTGAGCTGTAGCTAGCTACAGTAGTTCTGTTATACCAAGTTGATAGAAGGTAGAAGCGGCTAAGTCTCTACTACAGTATATGGCATAGTTTTTGTATAACCTGAAAGTTATTATCTATGCAGTCTACTTCTATACTAGCAAAATGAAATAATTAGAAAATTTATTAAAATTGAAGTCACTTATGTACACAGAGTGGTTTAAGATTTATGGACGAATGAACTTCAGACGGCAAGAAACTTATGAGTGAACCGTTTGATACCATTAAACTAATAGTCACATGAACTTTAACCAAGGCCCTATAAGTTTTACGGATACGTTTTATCATACTTTCAGTCTTCCAATGGGGTTTGCCATGCTTTAGAGCAGGCCTGCACAACTCTAGTCCTCGAGGGCCGCAAACAGGCCAGGTTTTCAAGATATCCCTAAATCAGCACAGCTGGCTCAATTAGTGGCTCAGTCAATTAGACCCACTAATTGAGCCAGCTGTGCTAAAGTTGGGATATCCTGAAAACCTGGCCTGTTTGCGGCCCTCGAGGACTGGAGTTGTGCAGGCCTGCTTTAGAGCATATAGTTTGTGTCTATGAGAAGATTGGAACCAGCAAAGCTCAAGACGAGAAGTTATGGTGAAACCACCGTAAAAGAATGCACAGGAATGATACAATGTATGTTAGTAGATTTCAACAATCAGGTGGATGGAATTCCTTTCAGGTTAGAACCCTAAATGTAAGCAGACTACAACGTATCTGTGTAGTATGAAACAAAAACTTACACGTGGTTGCAGTGTTATTCTTCAAAAAAAAATCAGAAACCATGTTATTAACATGACATTGAAATGATAATCAGCCTCAGTTACTGTTGATGATTGGAACTAGCCATGTTTAAGATTGATAGCTATAAGGAACATGTCAATCCTACGTGGGCCAAATGGAGCCCCTCTACAATGCTCAATTTCTCTGACCTTATTTCTGAGGTAGATGTCAATTATTTATTTCTACTTTCCTATGGTGATGTTTTAAACATTTCACCCTACTTGTTATTCCTGCTGGCATTGGAACTGTCCTTTGATATTATTCTTTAGTACATCAAATGGGAACATTTTAGTATTTTTTGATTGCCCTGATAGTTTCATGCAAGTTTTAATGTATTCAGTTCAAAGATCTTAAGAAAGTCTAGCTCATTACTGGATAGGCAATAAAAAAAACAGAAATGATTCAGGCAGAGTATATTGAGCTATATTTCCCAACAGAAAAAGAGAATACCAATTCATTACATTTGGCCATAGCTGTATAGGGATTTTCATGGAAATTAGGAAAGAGTACAGTAGTCTGGATGTCAAAGTACCAGGTGAGGGTTAATAGAGATGAGGTTTATGAATCATGCCTTCTATGCAGGGTAGATTTGTAGATTTGATCTGTTCAAGCAAAGTTCAAACTATTTTAATAAAGGAAACCAACAAATCGTTGAATAATATTGCTTTATTGATAGTAATTCAGCATATTTTCCTAGAAATGTATTAGATATAAAGTTAATTTTGGAAATATGGTACCTTCATAAATTCATGATACCTAACAAAATGATAAAAAATAAAAATCTGAAAAGATGACCAACTAAGAATTGTTTAATTGCTGCCAAACATTTTTGAACTACAATGTTTAATACACTTGTTCTTAAACGTCTGTGTGGAGTTTAAGTAGTACAATTGTTTGTATTTTTAATGTAGCTATATATGCTAAAAACAATGGCTTGATTCAAGATACTCGATTAATGACACATGGCAACATATAATTCACTTCCTGGCCCACATTTTATTGAAGATGTATGATGTAACAGCTGACACCATTTCACACCTTTGTTATTTATTCATCCAGAGGCCTTGGCTTCTACTTATTCATGCTAATCCTCTCCCACTTGAAGATTCTCTACAGCAGAGGCTCCCAACTCCAGTCCTTATGGACCACAAACAGTGCAGGTTTGAAGCATAACCCACTTGAGCACAGGTGGTTCAGTCAAAATGATTGGGCCAATTGTGCTAATGAGAGGATAGCCTTAAAACCTGCATTAAAACCTGCACTGTCAGTGGTCCCTGAGGACTGGAGTTGAGAACCTCTGCTCTACAGGGTTTTCAAAGAGGTGGCAAACATCATTTTAGTCATCATGAGGTTTACACAGAGATCCATCTTGATACTTACATCTGCCAGTTTGTAATTGTTTTGCATCTACAGTACCTTACAAACTGGTTGATCCAGAGATGAGGTTTCACGAATAAATTATTCTTGATCCATACGATTCAGTTATCGATTGCTAAAATGTGTTACCAAGTGGTGCCACTGTGGCATTTGCAAGTACCATGGCATTGTACGGAGCTGCAAAATTATTTGTAAACGGCTATAATAGCAATGACTAGATCATCTACACTGGCCTGAGTGAATAGGCTGCTATAGGGCATTGTTATAATTGCTAGGTTTCCAGCTAGGTTGTTTGCTGGCTATGTTGTTTTATTTTAAGTGACATTTGGTTAAAGCTATTGGTGATGTTACAATCTTCTTTACACTACCATGTGTGAAAAAAAGGGTTCTTTATCTTGCTCTACATTTCCATAAAGCATAAAAAGCATATTTATTTTAGACCGTTTTTTTTATTTTTTGTAACTCCTTGAAATGCTCTGCTTTATGGCTGTGATAAAGTATAATTAATTTGACCATTCTGGTTTGCAGTTCAATTAAACAAAATTTAGATAGCTGAGCATGTCTTGATATAATAACAATTTTAGATTAGATTGTGTAAACATTAATTAGATCTTTTCAAGGTAATTAGAATGTCTATAATTGTGTAAAATACAGTTGGCTATCTGCAAGATACCAATTTGTTTTTTGTTTTGATGAGCTACTAACCAAAAACAATCATTTTATTGATGTTCAACTGAGACAATTACTTTTAGATTCTTTATTGTACCATTCCTTATTTCTCCTTCCTTGGAGTAAAAAATCTTAATGATATGTTGGACTTTTGCAATTAGAGCATTGGTTCCCATTTAGGAAATAATGTGGTCTTTGCAATTCTGAAGCAAATAAAACTGCATAAGATGTACAGTATGAAATAAAAGAAAACATTGAAAGTACTAATCCAGTCCATTTGTGCCCCACATTTGTATTAGTCTTACTTTGATATACAGGCCTGTATTAAATATGCTGTGAAAGCACTTATCCATGTCAAGACGTTTTAATGAACCACGTTTAGTAAAATATGCTAATTTAAACCAAATTCAATATATTTAAATAAGATATTTTCCAGGTATCAAGGAAGGTGCCAGTCAATAAATTTCACTTTTTTGCATATAGGAGGAGTGCCTTTTCCTTTCTTCCTTTTTCTGTATCTTTTTGGACAGGATGCACCCTCCCGTTACCTTTATTTTTTATTTTGTTTTGTGCTTGCCCTGTTTCTGAATATATATACAGGCATACCCTGCTTTAAGGACACTCACTTTAAGTACACTCGCGAGTAAGGACATATCGCCCAATAGGCAAACGGCAGCTCCTGTCAGCACGCATGCGCCTGTCAGCACGTCCTGAACGTCCTGAACGTCCTGAACAGCAATAACGGCTCCCTACCTGTACCGAAGCTGTGCGCAAGTGGGGAGACAATAGAGCCTGTTACAAATGGGTTATTTGCATCAGTTATGCATGTATATGACGATTGCAGTACAGTACATGCATCGATACATGCTCCAGTCCCATTGCGTACGTTAATGCGGGGTATGTATATATATATATATATATATATATATATATATATATATATATGTGGCCAGGTCTCCCTCTGGTAGAGGAGGGCTGTGGGGACACTCATGAGGCAATCGCAGGTGCCGGGAGAGGGCAGTGAGGTGTGCTGGGGTGCGGCCGTCGGCAAGGTGATAAAGTCACCGGAGGCTTCCGCCAGCTCGCTTTGCAGGGCGCCGCCATCTTGTATGTGACCACGCATGCGCAGTGCTTTTGTGCATACTTAATAGAGCCAGAACAGCGGTGTCCATCTTGGTTATTGCTCCGCAGGGGAACTACAAGCCCCAGCAGCCCCTGGGGATGCATCTCACATGGTGCGAACCAGCCCATAGGGCCGTAGCATCCCCTGCTCAACAGAAAGGATACATTTGGTGTGTCTGAGACCACACCAGTCGGAGCTGGGACAAGGAGAGGGTAGCGTGTGTGTGCAGGGTGTCTGTGACCCCTGCACTAAGCCAGAGACCCCCTTAGGCCCCAGCTAGGCCCCAACTTCCCTAAGCTTGTTGCTGCTGCAGGGACCATCCCAGTAGATAGGAACACTGCTCAGTAGTACAAGTGTTAGGAACACAGCCAGGATGCGGCGGCAAACTAGCAATCCAGTGGTGTGGGACCATATCACCCCATAGTGAGACTCTCTTCATGGTGGGACCCTCCAGCTGGACACCACCCCACGCAGAGGAGGACTCATCGCTGACTATGATGGTGTGGGACCGGACGACCCCTTTATCTTCAGTCGGCCCTACCAGGTGCTGGAGTACCCAGCAGGTATCACACCTACAAGTGCACCAACTTTAACACAGACTGTGGGCAGCGCTGTCACACACATTGGGTGGGTTGACTCTTGTGGACACCAGGATGGTTGGGTGCCCAGGGACACCTCAGAACTTTGGGGGGATATCCCATCCGAGTGTGGACATTGTGTTGGAGGACACTGTGGGGTTACGGCCATGTGTGGCCTATTTGGTGTGGGTGTTATATTTTTGTTCCTTTTTCATATGCATGCAGTGAACTGTTATCTTTATCATTGTGTGTGTTATTGCATTGGGTCCTGTGACGGGGTTATCCAATATAGTAGGATCCCGCTCAGGTGGAGGAGCTGTCACCAGATGGATCAGGCACACCTCAGGCTCCCAGCAGCGGAGGTCCGGGCCTTCTGTGAGCCACAAGAATGTACCACACACACAGTAGCCGCCATATCTCCCATAGGGTGGGGGAAACTGCACTACATACACACACACACACATTTGTGTATATATATACATTTACAATGTTAACTAGTGTGTGTGAATCTACCTAAAAGAGGCTACTTTGCCAGGTTATACATGGGGTATTGTATATGACTTACGTCATAAATATAGTATAGACAAAAGGAATAGACAGTACTCACACAAAGTAGATAAATATACACAAAGCGGGGTGCCACGGACTAGAGAGGGCCCAATCCCTCTCAACACAATAAAGTACTGAAGAAAATCCAGCACACCCTAATAATAGATACAAAGTCACTGGTATATAACCAATTTGAAAATGTAATCAGTGCACAAATAAGTCAAATAACTGACAACGGCACACTAGGAGAACAGATAACATATAGGTAGGGCCATGCATGGGATGTACAGGAGGATAAGGGATAAAGGAAAAGTAGGATGGGACAACGAAGGGAAGGTGAGGTGAATGGTGGAAGGGGAACAAAGAAAACAAAAAAAGTGGGTCACAATGGGGGAGTATAGAGGGGCAACGTTTCGGGACTTGTCCCTTCGTCAGGCCTGTTCCCCTCAGTCCCAAGGGGACAAGAGGGTACTTCCCTAGCCCCAGAACCCACAACAACAGAACTGACCCTAGGTAAAAACAATAGAAGACCCTCCACAAATTCTAAGTAATATTCTAATTAAATACACATACAATATCCCTAAACTAATTGGCAAAATAAATCCACAGTTTAACTTTTGTATAGATATATTCAGGGACAAACTACATGCAAACAGCTACAATGTATTAGTGAACTAGCAACAACACTTTTGTATAGATATATTCAAGGACAAACTACATGCAAACAGCTACAATGTATTAGTGAACTAGCAACCACTGAGAACACCAGAGAACAGCAAAGAGAGGAGGCAAATCAGGAGTAATGCAAACCAGACAGTCCTTAGTTAATAGGACACATGAACCACGAGCCTGCTCCTCACTCTAGAGTTTGTCCCTGAATATATCTATACAAAAGTTAAACTGTGGATTTATTTTGCCAATTAGTTTAGGGATATTGTATGTGTATTTAATTAGAATTTTTTTGTTTTCTTTGTTCCCCTTCCACCATTCACCTCACCTTCCCTTCGTTGTCCCATCCTACTTTTCCTTTATCCCTTATCCTTTATCCCTTATCCCTTAATCACTCGCAATCCAGTCGAGTGCCATCTTTTTCCAACAATGGCCATTTCTTCTCGCGATATGTCTGGTCCACTGCCATTTTCATTTCTTCACCCTTGTGATGATGGCACAGACTTTTTTTTTTGGTTTACAACCCATTCATTCTCTTTCCTATCTTTCATAACAAAACATGTCTAAGGCTGCGTCCATAGACACTGCAGCCATGCGGAGGCACACGGAGGCTGAGGGAAAGCGGGTGCTTTCCCTGGCCTTGGTACGCGCGCTGTCCGGGGGCATGTCTATGGGCGGGCCAGTGACGTTAGGAGCTGGTTTGCCCTCATTGGGCGAACCGCTCACGTGACTGCCCTATCGCGCGAGAAATCAGTTTTGATTGATTTCACGTGCATCGCGCGCCCCCTCCCACGCGCACGTGCCCGCACGCTGTATAGACACGATCACTGCCTTTAGGCAGTCTGATTGCTCAGCGGTCTGCCCCTGTATGGACGCAGCCATAGAGAGGGCGAGGGAGATGGAGAGAGGGAGAGAGAATGACCCAAATATATGGAAATTCCATCACCTGCTGTCCGTGCTACAGTAGGGCCTGTAAGGCAGTGAGAAGTTCATACAAAACTCAGTACCCATACCTAACTGTTTGTATAGTTTGGACTAGCCATATATTTTATTTGTGTATAACTTCACATAGGTTTGTAAAGTGTTTCCTTTGCCTTACTCTGCTGGATCTGCACAGTTTGTGTGGTATACTTGCAGTGAAATTATACATTTTTTTAAAATAACAATAAATTCCCTAATAGAAATAGAGATGTGTGAAACTTTTGCATTTAGTGAAATTTGGGAATCTCAGACTTTTGTAAAGAACATTTACAAATATTTACCTGAACATTGGCAACTCCTTATACCCCAGAAAAATTGCTGCCCTGTTAAAATGTATTTGACGTAGATTGTGGTCTCTTGTTCGCATTTTGCGTAAGCCGGCGAAAATGTTCTATCTAAAGTGTCTTTCTGAAAATCGCTTAACCGAACTCCGGCAAGAATAGAAGAGGTTTAGCACAGATTCAACATTTTGCGCCAATCATTCCAGTGTGGATGTAGCTCACTAGGGTATATAAGGACAGTCCTGTGGCGTGTAGGGTAGCTCCCTGAAACATTATGCAGTCTAAGCAGGGTCTCTGCTATTAGTTGTCTGTATTTGTTTTTTTGTATATACTTTATGTATTATTTTTGATAATCATGTTTTATATAATATATTATCTATATTTATACTTTGGGAGTGTGCATTGTTTTTTGTCAACCTTTGTGGGAAGTTGGAGTTGTGTGATTTTCTGCAAAAGCCAGAGCAAAGAAGTATTTTGCAAAAACTGCTCAGAATTGCAAAGATTTAAAAAAAAAAAAAAAAAAAACCCCAACAAAATATTTTGTGAACTGAGCTGCAAGAAATTTGCACATGTCTAGTTCAAATGTTAATATTGAGTGTGTCATGGAGATATAGATGGGGGGGGGTGGGGTGGGGGTGCGGGGGGAGGGATAGCACTCTCGCTTCAGCTTAAGTTAGTGTAGACGCGTTGCAATAGGGATGTGTGATAGATAACATAAAGAAGAAAAGATTCCCTTTAGAATGCACAGGCTGTCTTCGTTTAGTGAGTGAAGATTACAATCCTTAGATCACTGATTGGCCATAGACTTTACTTTTGCAGTCTGATATACTTTATATATTATTAAGAATTAAATTGATTTTAATCTTCACTCACTAAATGAAGACAGCCTGAGTGCATTCTAAAGGGAATCTTTTCTTCTTTATGTTATCGTGTTTCAATGAGAGTATTGTAGGAAGGAGATCTGAATGCAACGATCACCATTTGCAACGACTGCACATGTTACTGCACATGTTACTGCACATGTTACAAGGGAAAGTTGATACGTTGTTGTAATTACGTTTTTATTTATGGTACTGTAAATGCCAAAAAAAGGATATTTTTGTAAATGGTGTACAAAAAATGCACAGTTTACACCACTTATGTTTTTTAAAATCACGATTTCATACATACCTCAATATAAACCCAACGTTTTCTTCTGTATCTCGTCCTATGTATATAACACATTTATCAAAATATGTTAATTAAGTGTATGCTAAAGTAATAAAAGTATTTTAGATTAAATGCTGTTTCCAGTGACAACGATTAGTACAGTATGCAGCAAGAACCCAATTATTTGATTACGCATTGTCTTTGTTTTCTAAATAAATGCTGCTGTGTGTGTTTTTTAGCTTCTCTATCTAGCAATATGTTACACATTGGGTGTATCTATTTTAAATAATATTCTCTGCCTTGTCAAGAACAACTGTCCGCTATGACATTGTGTTTTTTTTTTTTTTTGCCTTTTGCCTTTTGCCTTTTGCCACCAAGAGTATACGGTATTTTTATGCAAATTTCAGCAAGTATATATGCCTCAGGGGACAGCCCTAGAGGGAAATTCAGGCACAGTTTGATTTACGAAACATTTGCAGTAGTGAGTAGCTTTTATTGCTGCAGTGTTACTTTTAGTTCGCCATGCTAACAGCTTTAACTTCAAAATTAAACCCTTTAAGTGGAACAATATTTATTGTGCCATTACAAGGAAACCTCTTGGTGAAAGAAGGCATCTATTGAGGTCAAACTTCAGAGGGAAGTGATGCCAACAGATGGACGGGGTCACATAAATATGTATGAATATGCTTACTGTGACCCGTCGAAGTCATTACAAAACACATAGGAGGGTATAAATCCCTATTTTTCAAAAGGATAAAAAGCCTCAGGCAATTTCGTTCAGCGACTAAATTGTTCCTAAGAGTATGAATTGAGTTAATCCATGTTTTCCAAAATTATCACATGAAAGCAAACTGATAAGCAGATAAAGGGAACAGGAAATATTTAACCAAAAACACGTCTTTTTCCTTTTTTTTCTCTTCCCCCCCCTTGCCCAGTGTGATGGTTGTTTGCCGCTCTTCAACAACAAGCCTTTTCGCCGAGGTGACCAAGTTAATGCATATAACTGTAGATCATGCGAGTGTAATGACCATTCAATCAGCTGCCATTACAATGTTACTCTGGACCCATATCCCTATGACCATAACCAAGGAGGTGGCGGAGTATGTGATAACTGTTTACACAACACTACAGGTAACACACTATACAGTATTTACAAAAATGCACCTGAATTTAGTGCCACAGACCATCTTGTAAGAGAAATCATGCAACCCATGGACTTTATTTATTTTGTCAGAAGATTTTAATGAAATGTTATTCAATGTTTAATCTAAAATACACATTCTTAAAGCAAGGTGATTTCCTTTTTTATATATTATTTTAAACGTGCAATTGTGTAGTAAGTACAGTGGTGCTCAAACAATCAAATGTATCTCTGTAATTTTATTTTTTAATGTTATTTTAAACGTGGTCTACTTTTTAAGATATATTATGTTAAAGAATTGATTTACATTGTACAGTACCTATGACATTCCCTAAATGCCACAAGGTCAAGCAAGCAGTGACCCATATGTTTTTGGTCCGCTTGAAATACACCACGGGCTAAATCTATTAAAATATAGGTTGGAGGATTTGAACCACTATTTCTATCTATTATCTACAGCTAAAGTTAAAATATGATGTAAGGGTGGACATTTTTTTTTGCACATTCTGAAATGTGTGTTAATTTTCTTGTACAGTAGCTCTTAGGTATGGAAAATTGATGGTTGTATGGTATTGGTAAAAATGGTGTACTGGATGGTTGCTAACATACAACTGCATACACACTTCAGACAGAACTATCAGTACTGATTCACAAACTACAGATGTGTCAGATGTTATTGCACCAGTTATCACATGATAACAAGTAAAATTGTGCAATTAGTTAGCAAACTCGCACAATTTGGGTGTTTGCTCTATTTTTTTTGCATTGCCAAAACCATAGCCAATTGAACAAAACCGTTCTCATTCATACATTTTAATATAATAAACGGATTTTTAACAACCACCATGACTTCATGTTGCCTTGAAGCACCTAAAAATAGAGTGGAGGAAAGACTGCAGTGTTGAAGTACTGAAACCTACACTGACAATTTGTAGTTCTTCCAGCCCTACCTCCGTGGTCCAAATTAATAATGAATTAAGTAAATAGCCAGGGTGGTTGGGTGCCAGGGCACCTCACTACTTTGGGGAAATATTGTTCTTTCTTGTCTCATGTGCATGCAGTAAACTGTTATCTATATCATTGTGTGTGTTATTGCATTGGGTCATGTGGCAGGGATATCCAACATAGTAGGATCCCGCACAGATGGAGACGCTGTCCCCAGACGGATCAGGTACATCCCAGGCTCCCAGCAGTGGAGGTTCATGCCTCCTGTGAGCCACAGGCAACGCACCACACACAGTAGCCACCCCATCTCCCATAGGGTGAGGGAAACTGCGCTACACTAAATATTAGCTATTTTTTCCAGGCTATTAAAATATTACATTATTCAAATGAACGTTAGGTTCTACTTTAAGAATACTGAAGAACAATAACTTATTTTTCAATATATAGCATAAACCAGGGTTATTTATGTGGCTCATGGGAACTGTTTTCCAGAACATTTTTTAGGGATCAACAAAAAAAATATATATAGAAATGATTAGGAATGGAGCTAGAATATTAACTGGCAGTGTATAAATGCTATGTACTATATTTCTTTATTTAAAATTGAATTATTACAGTAGGTTAGAGCTAAATTTATATACACTGGTATCAAGAAAAAAAGCTTGTAACATATCAACTGGTCCAATAAAAGGTATCATGCCAGCTACTCTCCCTCCTTTGTTACAACTCAATGCATTAAAATCATATAAATTATGTACACCACCAGCATTGCTTGGTCATTTGTTGCTATTTTGCTATTTAAAAGTTCTGGATGCCTAGATAAGTGTAAAATATATGTAGCTACCAACATATAATTTCTTTCTGGAGACATACATTTTGTTGTACACCAGATGGAAGTTAAATGAGGTAAAACACTGTTTATATCAGGTTCATTGTTTCATATGCTGTGGATGACTACATTGTCAGGTAGAGATGAAAGGTGCATTAAAATGGACATTCTAAAAATTACATAATTCTCTCAAAGGAATATAGTCTTTAATTTTGAATCGTAGAGCTAATTGTAATAAATTGGAAGAAGTAACACACAACCTTTCTCTCATGTAGGAAAGAACTGTGAACTGTGCAAGGATTATTTTTATCGGCAAGTTGATAGTAATCTTTCTGCCATTGATGTTTGCAAGCCCTGTGACTGTAATGAAGCTGGTACGATTCATAGAAGCCTTCAGTGTGAAAAGGTAATAGTGAAGAAAAATGTTGGTGAAATGGTTGAGCATGTAAACCTTGCATGTAATTTATTTGAATACATATGGCTCAAATACATTTGTTTTACGTTGTACAGCAAATAAAAATACCACTTGTGGGGACATTTTCATGTCTCAAACAGGTTTGCAATCCTGTCTTTCCCCAGTATCGCTTAGCAAACAATGCTGCCACTGCAGCCTGGGATTCTGGGTAACGACATGCAAATGAGCACTAACAGTGAGTCACTCTTTACTTCTTATCCATTTTAACATGGACCCCTATACACGTATGCCTGCCGTATTACACAGCTTTTCAGCACAGCCTGGGTTAAAAAAGTGCACAGCCAGCAAACCTACTCTAGGACAGCTGTTTCAATCTTTTGGGTCTCATCAGTGTGAGGTTGGTTGTTGACTATGCAATGTGAAACTGGTAAGTGGGTATAACCAGACATCAAACAAGTAATTTTTTTTTCAATGTTGAAAGTTTCAGAACTACACAAACAGTTTCAATTCATCAAAATGAATACAATATGCTATAAGGTACTCACAGATCTACAGCGACTGTCAGCCATGTTTGTTTGTCTGTCATTGAGCGTCATTGCCTATAAATCTAGTCTCTGCCTCTTCTATGCAACTCAAACCTAGCTTTTTTGTCTTGCTGCTATGTAAAACATTAGTGCTTATAATTTCTAAGAGGCGCTATAATAGATGTTCCAATGCTGTAAGACATTATATGATCCATTCAAATGCCAATCAAAACAAAGAAATAATCTGCTTTAATATCCTCTCAAACTTACTTTTTTTCCAAATTAAAAACATTTATATCGCTTATATTTCGTGTTAATATTGCTATGAAAAGAGGACCTCTGATTTAAGGAAGGGATTACACTCTTATTATGATAGAATAGGGCCTTTACAATTGTCTGACCCATTATTTATATAGAATATGTTATTGTATCTTAGTCAAATGTTCTTTCACAGAACCTGCAAATCAAATCTACCCTCAGGAGTTGCCATCATTTTCTCTTAACAAAAACTCAACAATATGCTTTGACTTGTTTACCTTCTATTGGAAGTCAAAAAAGTAGCTTCTTCTGCAAGTTAAATGTAATATTTTCCAGATTTTTTTTTCAAAGCTTTTTCTTCTTATCCTACAGTACATACCAAACCACATCAGTTCTGCAACTTTATCCTATCTTTGCGTATATATATATATAAATATATATATACACACACATATACATATACACACACAGCTGAACCCCGTTATAACGCAGTGCTCGGGGTCCACATAATGAGACCGCATTATAACCGGGCTCGCAGTGGAAAAAAAGGGAAGGGGAGCTCCTTCCCGGGCAAGGTCTGGGCTGCAATGTCAGAGGTAGTTTCAGGAGGAGGCAGGGTGGTGATGTGTGCAGCCGGTGCAGGGAGCGTGGCACTGCAAGTATCCCTGTCCGTGGTGGGCCCAGCCACCTGCAGACTGGTCTGAGGAGCTGAGAGCCCGGACACGGGAGGAGCTGTGGCCGCACTGCTAAAGATCGCTTCCAAGAAAGGGCAGCTGAGCTCAGCTCCCCGGGCAAAGAAACTGGAGAAACTTGGAGTGTACCCGGTATGCAAGGTAATAAGAGAAGCAGGAGCAGCCAGGAAAATCCTGGAAGTTTTCCCCCCAAAAAAGGGAGCCACACTCACACCGCCTTATAAGCGGACCCGCGTTGCGCTATAACAGGGTTGAGCTGTATATAAAATCAAAAACAAATAGACAATACCGTTCTGTGGCTAAGAAAATGCTTTTATTTGTGCGAGCTTTCGAGATACACTGATCTCTTCTTCCGGCAGAAGAAGAGATCAGTGTATCTCGAAAGCTAGCACAAATATAAGCATTTTGTTAGCTACAGAACGGTATCATCTATTCATTTTTCATTATTAAGCTTGGCTAACACGGTACAGATACCTCTACATTATATACACATATATATATATCTCTTATCTTGTAATGCGGTCTTATTTGTTATTTGTTAATCACCTAAATGTCACATGTGCCTTCCCAAATGATTGCCATGCATCTTTCTTCAATGATACCCTCTTTTTCCTACCTTACACTATCCATGTCATGTTTAACAAGCCACTGTTAAAATCAACAACAAGAATTTCATTTTTAAGGTGTACAATACTAAAGACAAGGTGATCAATGTAATTGTCTCTTTACAACACTTGAGTTCATGGATTCTTATGTCAGGTTTCAGATTAACAAGTTGACGTGCTATTCGGCCCGATTTAGCAATGTAGTCTTTTCTGTTCACAGAGCAAACCTCCAACTTTTTTGGTTCTGATCATGTATTAAATAGTACACCAGTCATACTATTATTATTACAAGAGATGGGCACAATTATTTAAGTTTGGACAGTGAACATTTGTGCAAATTTTGCACATCTGTGCATATTTGTGCAAATCAAAGTTAGTCTGCATGGTTTTGTACGCAAATCCATGTGAAAGCATCTGCGTGAGTCCTACATTTCACTTACTTTTGTCAAAAAAGTTTTCTTTTGTGCTCAGAAAGAATAGTTTGCTGCCGCCAAGATGAAAGTTTGTGCAATGAAAATGGACTCGAATTAAATAATAAAAAAAATAGTGACATCTTTTTCTGAACTCAGACGTGCCCATGAAGATTGGCACTTGCGAAGATATGCCAATTTTGCAGGGCGAACTCTAAGTTTGGTGAAAACTTCTCCATTAATGTCTGTTTAAGCCTGCCATGTATCTGTTAATGTTTCCTTTTGTAACATTCAGACTGTTATGGGCTGAAACCCCTGGTTGTAGTTTATGGGGTTTTGGCTGAAAACAGCCCAAACGACCACTTCAGAATACAATGTCCTAAGTAATGTGTACCTGGAATAAAATATTTCCAATTCAGGACTTCTATTATCAACCACCTACCATGGCTCGCCCTTCCTCAGTCTTCTCCAACAAGCCATTTTCAAAATGTCTGTAATCGCAGATAATACTCACCTTTTAGATTGACTTTCATTTTGAAGATTGGTGGATATTATAAGCCTTCTACATTGAATCTAGCTGTAAACCTCTCCCTGATTGCTGATACTTCTCTACCCCTTTTATGCTTGTGTAAGCGTAAGACTGCTCAACACCTTACTTCGTGCCGTCTCAAGAGCCCCAAGACCGACAGATTCAAATAAAAGAACCCCGGATTGCATATCATCTTATTTCAATTTCATTGTAACAAACTGCCCTCAGATGTGGGCCAGCAAATATTATTAATTCAATGTGTCCAGGTCATTCAATTCATTCATAGTGAACAAAATAAGGCGCAAGCGAATACAATTGATATTTTGTGAACAAACTCAGATGCTGCCTAAACACCTGCGTTATCCCAAACCGTAAAACACACTAAACTAAAACTGGTGTTTGTGGCGCAAACAAGAATGTGAATATAACAGTGCAGTATAACCGTGCAATAAACCCAGTGAATACAAATAAACTCTGATATCACTTATACTGCAACTTCATGGAACAGGGTCCTCCAAAGTGGTTCCTCCTTGAAAACCGCATGTAGAAAAGAAAGCACAGATACATACAATATGGGGAATTAACATTTAACTTTCATTGACAAACAACACAGGGGGGAGAGGGACAACTCACACTTTCCCCGCTGGTCAAAAGCAGAGAGTAACTTTGGGCGCACTCCCACCCTACTCCAGACTTGGCTCCAGGCTCAGCTCCTTGCTGTGTGTGTGTCCGTGTGCATGGGTTCCCTGTTCAGCGTCTCTCACTCGCGTCCTGGGTTGCATTGCATCAGTCTCACGTCAGCCGCTCTGATTCCTAGTGAGTGGGTATGGTGGCCTCTGCAGTCCAAAATGCCCAACTAGTTTTGTCTGTGTATTGACTACTTCTGGGGTTATATCAGACTACATTACAAGAACTCAGCTAATCAGACTACATTATAAGAAACCATAATTTGGAATATATTGTACGTTGGAGCCATGGCTTCAATTGCTGTGCAGATGCTTGATTTTGCTTTAGAATAGACCAAACACCTGGAAAAAAAAAAAAGAGAGAACTTATTATCACTATTTATGTCCTCTGACAAATGTGAAGGGGTTTTTCTCCTCTCTGCCTTATGGCAGCTCCTCAGTCATTGTGCTGCAGAGTTTCTTCTGTGAAGGAGATTTTTGTCCTGTCCTGATATTTTTTGTTCAGTGTTTTTAGTATATCAATACATTTTTCTTATTTATTCATTACCCGGTGAGTTTCTGACATTTCTTTCAAAAGGCTTTGCATTCCCACCAATCTTCTGCTGTTCTTCCTTCTGCTAAGCTCAGATGTTGCAGACTGATGTCAGTCCCCCCAAAAGTAACATTTTGGAAGGGTGTGCCGATGAACTATATTACATTTATTACTAGCTGATACAGCAGAAGTCTTGAAATTACTTAAACTGGACACTGTTTTGAGAGTCTGGTAGGTTGTTCCAGTCGTGAGGTGCATAGTAACAGAAGGAGGAGCGACTGGATTCCTTGTAGAAACTTGAACCGTGAACAGTCTTTTGGAGTCAGATCTCATGTGATAAGTGCAGCGTGTGGTTAGGGTGATGAGTTTGGTCAGATAGGTGGATAGCTTGCCCAGAAAATATTTTTAAGGCAAGACAGGAAAGATTTACTTTGTGTCTGGACTCAAGGGCTAGCCAATTTAGTTATTTGAACATTTCACAGTGATGTGTGTTGTAGTTACATTGTAGGACAAAGTGGCATATTGAGTTGTAGAGGGTGTCTAGTTTGCTAAAGTCAGTTCGGGGTGCTTGCACGTCAATATTTGAATGCATTCCTCACCATGAATGTATACTACACATTCTATGTTGGCCTGAAAATTATATTTCATATGCTGCCAAACACAAATGTTACAGAGGATGGTCACAGAACATCATTTATAATTTTATAGATTAGTTAACTAATTTACTTGTTCAAGTTTCTTAAATATTCTTTTCCGATGCCTAAAGTAATTAGAGAATGGTTTCAGAGTGAAGACCAGTTATAGACTGTACCTGTCTTTCATGTATTTTATTCAAATATTATTAATCTTAAATATAGATTAATTTTGGTTTCATGTCATTTTTACAAAAGAAAACATATATAAATAGGGCACAGTCAATTTCTGCATACTCAATACTAAATAGCAAGGAAATGTCATAGACTAATGAAAAATGATACGTTTTCAGAGATGTTTAATATAAAACAGAGGAAAGAAATGCTTACGAAAGTACTGTATTTAGAATAAAATCGTTTTTTTCTTAACAATAATTAGAGATGTAAGAAAATCAATTTATAGACAATGTTTAATCTTCTAAAACAGTTGGTTATACTGCTTTGGTGCTGCGATTAACCTTTCCTAGTTCTGCCATTAAAGTTTTTATGGTTAATTTGAAGGAGAATTTAGAATATTCACACTAAACCGGAAGCCTAAAAAAATACAAAAAAGTAGAAAACACACAGGGCTACATTAGTACCATTGACCTTTTGGGTTTGATACATACACTGGCGACACACTTTATTCGAGCTCGGCTAGTCCCACGAATTCGGGTATACCCGGGTGTATTGAGGTTTGTGACTGTTTTCTGCCCGAGTGCATTGAGGTATTTTCCAGGCAGGGATTGAAGCATTTTATTCCCGCTGACTGCAATACTGCACAGTATATATATATATACTGCATTACAATTCATGAATTTATGCCATCTGGTAGACACGCGAAGCATTGCAGCCTATTAAATCCTAATCATTATCATTTAACAGATCAGCCGCCCGTCAGCCAGGCATGAACCCAGGCTGGGAAGGCAAACGCAACGGGGCTTGTCAGAGGTGAGGAGCGGCACATTCCAGGTATCTGCCAGGTACATACTGGGTATTTGCTCGAATAAAGTGTGTCGGTGCAGTATTGAGAAACCCTTCCAACATTTCAGGGCACGATTATGTGGAATCTCTGCACACCCCATGAAGTTAAAGACTTTAATGCTGTCTTTAACCCCAATAAATTCTCAGCATTTTTCTGCTATTGCAATATGGTCTTATATGTTTCATGTCATAGCTGCAATGCTGTGTGTGCAAAGCTTAATTTGCCCCATAGCTAAAGGTAATGCAGGCTCTGAAACTTATTTTGTTTGTCTGAGTTTGTGTTTTAATACAATGTACAGGTAACATTTATAGGACATGTAGAAAATTAAGTAGACGTCAGACCTAAAAAGGATACAATTAATTGAAATATAGATGGACAGCGCTAACTTAGGGCTAGATACAAAAAGCTCCATTAAGTGACTAAACGTCCTGTTAACCTTACTTGCCATCACGTTATCTTCAAAGGACAATGTGACATTAAGTCATGTTTTCTCTCGGAAAGAGCATTGGGTATACTATAATGGCCATTATTGATAGACATGCAAAAGAGGTGTTTCAACTAACATCACATATTCACTAAGGTCTGTTAAGGTTAATGCCGGGACTTAATATTTAATTAGTTAAGTCATATCTATACTTGGTGTTACTCACATCCAGACCCTGAAGTGTGGGTTTTGGAGGAAGACAGATGAGAGAGATGAGTGACAGAAAGAGAACACACCTGATGTCCCTGGGAAAAATGCAATTTTAAATCCATTTGATATACTTTGCCTATTCAAATAATTGAAATCTCTCTGTCCACCAAACCCATATATTAATTAAAGTTTGAAGACATGCGCTAAGGCGGAATGTGACATTAATTTAGGTGACGTTAAGTCGCTTAACAGAGCTTTGTGGATCTAGCCCTGAAAAAGTTTTTTTTTTATAGAAATTGTAAATAAGGTAATATTGCCTGGTGTAATTTCTCTTCTCAACATACATGTAATATTTATTGTACTGTCACTAAATATATGGCTCGGCACCCCAAACCCACCTTGGCAAACTTGACACCCTCTACAATTCAATTTGTCGTTTCGTTCTCCAATGCAACTACAACACACATCACTGCGAAATGCTCAAAAAACTAGATTGGTCATCACTCGAGTCTAGGCGCAAAGTTCACCTTTCCTGTCTTGCCCTCAAATACTTCCTGGGCAAGCTACCCACCTACCTGAACAAGCTCCTCAAACCTACCACATGCAGCACTTATCATCTGAGATCTGACTCCAAAAGACTGTTCATGGTCCCAAGGCTCAACAAAGTACCCGGCCGCTCCTCCTTCTCTTACCGTGCACCCCAAAACTGGAACAACCTACCGGAGACTCTCACATCCACCACCAGTTTAGTTCTTTCAAAACTAAGGCTGTCTCACATTTTAATCTGGTCTGTAACTGTTACATAAGCCTATAATATACATCTTCTCTAACTGTGCATGCAATGTATTGTATATAATGTATACCCTGTTCATTTCTGTAACTATATTTGTAACCATGTATTATTTGTCATATTAACTATGTCCAGGACATACTTGAAAACGAGAGGTAACTCTCAATGTATTACTTCCTGGTAAAACATTTTATAAATAAATAAAATAAGTAAATGACCATTATGGAAAGCTTAAGTTTAAAACAGCATTGAAATATTAGAAGTGCTTACAAAATTACATTGTAATGGCAAGAAGAGACTTGGGAGTGAATGCAAAACTATGACATGCTGTAGGTGAGGATTAAGAGAAGAGGATATACTGTAGTAATATTCAATAAAGCCACGGACTGCAGCAATAGAGGGCAAGGAGAATGATTAAGACATTAAAATGTAGATTAATAAGTCAGGAGAGTAAGGGCTGGAATGAATTAGATGCAACAAAAAGAATCCATGAATGGATTGTTTCCAGATCTGACCTGAGAAAGATGGAACCATGAAAATTAATCACATGTTAAAGTGATAATTTTTAAAGATACAAGTTAAAAAGGTACATAACATACTTTTCCTACCTCATTTACTATTTCTTGAAGTACATTGCTGCCCTTCTTTTTCTGCACATGACTAGGAATCTATTGCAAAGTCCTACTGAGGTATAAAACCCTACAGTGAACAAGTGAGATGTTCACAAAATGGCAAAGGGATTGACTCATGAGATAACCAGATATCCAATAAAATGAAGTATTTTAATAAGTGTGATAAGTTATACAGTAGTGAAAAAAAAATAACTTTACACAGTATGTTGTTGAATCAAGCCTTCAGCGCCTAGAAACTTGCTGTTTAAAATCTAAAGGGGTTGAGATCAGGGATATGGAGCAGCACTAAACCAGTCTCACACCTTCTACGTCTGCTCCACTTTCACTTGAAATTACCCTTATTATGTTGCTCTGATTTGATGCAATAAACAAGGGGTAACCAACTTCAGTCCTCAAGGGCCACCATCGGGTCAGATACAGGATATCCCTGCTTCAGCACAGGTGGCTCAATCAGTGGCTCAGTACAAGACTTTTTAGTTCCTAACTACAGATTGAAAAGCTAAACTCTTTACCAATATATAGCCCCTTTACCTCTGTAAGCAACAAAAACAAAGTCTCACTCTGACCCTCTCAGGCTGCGGGCTTAGTCCAAATAACAGGCCCTGCATCCAGCAGGCTGGGAACTGATCCAACCGGTGTCCTTGATGGTTGTGGTAAGGCACAGTTCTGTCAGGCTACTGACTGTTTTTTTAAGCCCTTGCAATAAGCAGTTAACTGATACACCCTAACTACTTGTCTAGCTAGGAGTTTAACCTCCTGCATGCTTGAGCACATGTAAACTGCTTGCTCTCTCTAAAATAGACAGTCTGTGACTGTCAAATATCCTCTCCACAAGCTCAGACCTGCTGTGGTGAGCTACCGAGTACACCCATCAGTGTACCCCATCTTCATCTTTGAAGTTTATGGAGAATATCTACTATTCTCCACACATCTTCATCATGTTCATTATTATCATTTGTATTGTATTGTATGTCTTTATTTATATAGCACCATAAATGTACATAGCGCTTCACAGTAGTAATACACATGTCATTTGTCATGTCAATCTCCTGAATAGTCGTCGCTCCAAAGAAAACTGTCATTATCGGAGTCACTTAATGTATCTTCATCATTTATATTGGCTCTATCTCTACAGCATCCACAATTAGCGCTTCATAAGGGCATGCTTTTTAGGGAATATGAAGACTTGTATATGTTAACAGACTTTGACCTGTGCTCGGTTTTGTGCGAAAGCTCCCCAGACACATTGTCTTTCTCTGAGAATTCTGACTTCAATTTCTTCTCCTCTTTTTCTTCTTTGGCTTCCAGCGCAGCAAGTCCTTGAACTTTGAACCAATAAATCTGGGAGATAGCTTATCCGTTGGTGCCTTTAATCTGACGTATTTAGTAGAAAGTCATACCTTGTCACCAGGATGATATGCTGGTATCTCATGATGATGCCGATTTGCTTGCCTTTTTTGCGTGGTCACTGCTTTCTGAAGATTCTTCTGGATACTCCCCCATAACTCCTGTAGTTGCTGGATCCGGTTATCCATGGCTGGAACTCCGGATGCGACTCCTGATGAGGGAACAGCTGAGGGATGAAACCTATTGTTAGCGAAGTATGGTGGTTCCTGCTATGAGATTCCGTAAGTTATCATGGGAGAATTCTTCCCATGGCAAGAGGTCTGCCCAATCGTCTTGAGTGTCTGAGATAAAACAACAGATATATTGTTCCAAGGACTGATTAGTCTGCTCTGTTTATCCATTAGACTGGAGGTAAAAAGTTGACAAAAGGTATAAGGACACTCCAAGTTGCTGGCAGAGAGCCCTCCATAATTTGGAAATTAATATTTCCAGGATGAATACATCAGAAAGTTTAGCAGCATTAGGTAATCCCTTCAGAGGGATGAAATTAGCTTGTTTGGTTAACCTATCCACGACCACAAGGATAAGGGCAGCTCCACCATAAAGTCCATAGAAATGTGTGTCCATGGCCGGCATGGGATCGGGAAGGGATGTAATAACCCTGTAGGATGATTCCTGGGTGTTTTGGTCTGGGCGCAGACAGAGCAAGAGGACACGAAGATCTTAGCATCCTTCCGGATTCCAGGCCACCAGAATTTCCATTCGAGTAATTTGATGCTCCTCCTTTATCCAGGATGACCCAAGCTTTTGGAATGGTGACAGAAGAAACAGTAGGAAAAAGCAGGCACCAGTAACTCAGGAAACAAAAAATAAATGAAGGATATCAAAGGGAGCGTGTGCCCATTAAAAAATAAATTTAATGGAAACTACAAAAATAACAGCAGCATTACGGGGTACAGGGCCCCCCACCAACGCGGGGTACATTTCCATTAAATTTCCATTAAATTTATTTTATATTTTTAATGGTCACACACTCCCTTGGATATCCTTCATTTATTTTTTGTTTCCTGAGTTACTGGTGCCTGCTTTTTCCTACTGTTTCTCTTGCCAGCACCCCAGAAAAAACGGAAGCACACCCCCTGCTGTGGATGAAGACTGGACAGTCTTAAGGACACATACAACTCAGAGTGAGTTATTTATATCACCTGCTTATTCTCCATTCCGATACAAAATATGTTGGGTCACTTTATTGTGAGGTCTCTTACTACATTGCTCGTGGGGACCCTAGTCCACTAGTCGGATTATAATGGAGTTGTGATTGTTCTACATGTTATGGGTTAATATCCCTCACCCATCCATCAGGGGGTTTATACTGCAGGACTCTTCAATCAAGTATATGAACTTTATTGTGGTTTCTTTCAAGTACCATATTGAGGCTTTCTTTTTTGAGCACCACACATTTGCTTTTCTTTTGGAACGGTGACCCCACTCCAAGACCTTTCATTGAAAGGCTGGCAAAATGAAAAGGCATCTCTTCGGAACCTTGAGGCCCTCTGGAATTAGGGATTGGTCCAGAATGATATCTTCTAGAGAGTCAAAAGTAGTGGCCGAGATGATGCGCGACTGAGGAATAATGGGTCATTCACGGTTCTCTGCAGTGAGCGGTTAGCCGCTACGTATTGAAGCGGCCTGGAAATGTATTTTTATTGCATTGCATAGAAGCCGGGGGTCTTCGGAGCTGATATTAATCTGTATTAGCTCTGGAGACTCCCGGTTAAAATCGGATGCAGGAAAATGCATTTTTCCCATAAGTCCTGCTCTCAGATCCCATCTCGCCAACATTGGGGTGAGATGAAATCTGCGAGCAACCCGCTATTCCAGAGCCCCGATGAAATTCGAGGCTACTAGAATTGCCTGAGTTTCTCAAAATGGCGCTATTTTGCTGTTTGTCAGCTCCCTCTCAGGGAGTTTGGCCAGGAGTGAGAACTCCCGGGAAAATGCAGTCCCCGTACGATTTGGCCAACTCATCGAGGCTCTCTGAATAGCAAACTTGCAAATTTTGTGAGAACTGTTCTCTCTCTCTCTCTCTTTCCTATGTCCCTCTCGCTCTCTCTCTCTCTTCTCTAAGTCTCTCTCTCTTCTCTATGTCTCTCTCTTCTCTATGTCTCTCTCTCTCTTCTCTGTCTCGCTCTCTCTTCTCTATGACTCTCTCTCTTCTCTATGTCTCTCATAGAATATTCAAGCATTTTTAGAACATTTTAAACTGAAAAAAAGTTTTTAAAAAAATGTAAAATATAGTTTTTGCTGTGAATCCGAACTTGACGAAAAGTTTGCCCATCTCTACACAAGACCCTCCTTCCTATTAGAATTAGAATCACAATATCATCCCACTTTTGGTATAGATTAATTTCCCCCTATTTTTATCTGTATACCTATTTTATATCTATACATTGTATTTGTGTCACTCGTTATTTTGTGTTGTTAATATAATTAATATGTAATCAACATTATTCAACAGCATAATAATAAAGCCAAGAAATACCCTACTTTTCTTAAAACATGAAATCGGGCAAACCTTTATTGAAGGTTTTTGATAATGTTACTTCTGATCAGAGAATAATGCTAGGTTATAAAGAGAATAAAGTAATGTGAAAAGTAAAGTGTGTGAGACCTATCATAAATGTTTAGCATCACATTCTTCCCCAGGCACCAGTAAATCCTAGAAGTGCTGCCTCTGAACTGAGCTGGTTATCCAAATTATTGTTTAAGCTGCTCCTCTTAGCAGAGGGTAAAATACATTATAGTATACCAAGTGTAGCTACAACAATTGATGTATGTGTAAAGCTATGCTGCACATGGCATACTACAGTGACATTGTGAGCCACATTTACGAAGGAAAGTAAGCAGTACAACTCCATAAGACCCATTTCAGTGCTGGAATACACCTTACAACCCATTCAGGTGATATCTTAAACTTAAAGAACAGTCGGGAATGGCTTCATGCTCATGATTCACAGCGAAGAATACAGTTTCAGAAAACATTTAAACTAACAATACTATACATTTATTGTACTGTTGCTTTGTTTGCTTTTGGTCTATACTTTGTTACTCAACGCCGTATCTTTCATGTATTAGTAAAGGCATAATATGTGCTTGGATCTGAAGCCCCACAAACCCCCTTTTTTTAGGCACTAGTCATATTTTTCATGAACTAGTAAGGCTAATAACAAAAACCAAACTGGATCAACACTCAAAAATAATAATAATGAAGGACTTGCGTTTTGCTTTTTGTCTCATCAAGTATGTTCTTTAATGCATCAAAAATGGAGCCTTGGTGAAGGGGCCAGTGGGCCTTGAAACGTGTATCTGTTAACATCTTCTTTCCCTGTGTGTGCTGATTTTTCTGTATTGCTGCTTGTATGATACATTAAAGAAGACACTTGGTGAGACCAAAAGCAAAATGTAAGTCCTTCATCATTATTATCTTTATTATTTTTGAACGCTGATCCAGTTTGGTTTTTGTATAGTTGTATGCATCATTCAGTGTGGATGCAGGATCACAGCACCTCTAGCTGAATTGTGTTAGACAGGGTGAGTGCTAGTTCATTCTATTTTTTATGAGTAAATTAGAATAAAAAATATCAAGAAGTCCCAGCACCCACATAAAAAAAATCAAATGTATTTAAACATTAACATAATCATGTTGACAAAGTACAGATGCAGCGGCTGTTATTCGAACATTTACCTAGGTAAATGTTGCATTGTGCCGCGTGGTGTTGCGAGATGTTCCGTTGCAGATATAATGGCCCATCGGATTAACACAGCAGGGGTCCCTGCTGTGTGAGTCCTACTGGGGTCTGCCTGTCTGTAAGAGACACGCAGTAAGAGGGCTGAATCAGTCACTCTAACTGTGTGCCTCTCACAGGCGTTCGCTGGGTTTTTATTTAATTTTAAACATTACAGTAATGTAGCAGGGGTCTCCGGAGCTGAACCACATTGATTTCAGTTCCGGGGACCCCCTACTTCCCAAGATACAGGCCCGTTATGGGATGCCGGTATCTGCTATGCATGGAAATGTCTTGTGTCACATGATCGGGGACAGTAGAAGTGAAGAGGAGCACAGCTCACAGCGTACCAGACGCAGGAAATAAGGGCAACTCCAGACGGGGATAAAATATAAATTAGTCTTTAATGGTCAGTAGAGGCACAAAAATAGGACCACGCACCTACGCGTTTCGTCCCTCAGGACTTTCTCAAGAAAGTCACAGCTGTGAGCTGTGCTCCTCTTCACTTCTACTGTCCCCGATCATGTGACGCAAGACATTTCCATGCATAGCAGACACCGGCATCCCATAACTGGCCTGTATCTTGGGAAGTAGGGGCTCCCCGGAACTGAAATCAATGTGGTGCAGCTCTGGAGACCCCTGCTACATTACTGTAATGTTTAAAATGAAATAAAAACCCAGCGAACGCTGTGAGCTGTGCTCCTCTTCACTTCTACTGTCCTGGATTTCCCTTCAGAGGACTGCACGCCAAAGAATCCACTTACCTGGAACCACATCAGGAAGGTAAAGGGCACAGCCCATAATATACTACCTTCCTTTGATGGACTGATTTGCATTGTTTCCCCAGGGGTGAATATTCATTTATTGGTGACGAAGTTTTGGGGTAGCCGTGTGGGCACCACCAAGTCCCTGGTTTTCACCCTGGGAGGTTTATTCGTATTTGCATATAATGTTCCTGGATTTTGGATTCATGCATATGGAATTTATGTTACCTGAGCTCTTTGTGGTGATGCACCAATATACCGCACAACCTATGTCACATGATCGGGACATTTCCATGCATAGGAGATACCGGCACCTCATAACGGAGCCTGTATCTCGGGAAGCAGGTGGTACCCGGACCTGAAACCAATGCAGTTCTGTTCTGGAGACCCCCTGCTCATCTACACTAGTCATAAATGTAAATTAAAATATGTAGTAAGCACCAATACACAATCCACCCCCTGTGCCCCCACATAAAACCAATATTTATTTTTATAGACACAGGATTAATACCACAGGCTGGTGGGGGTCCCCGGGTGGTCCCCACGTGTGTCTGCAGGTCCCACTGTGCACCCCGAGGGTTTCCACGGGTGTCTGGGGGCCCTCGGGTGGTCCCCGCTAGGTTCCAGGGGCATCTGGGTGTCCATGGGTGGTCCCCATGGGTGTCTGTGGGTCCTCAGGTCATCCCCATGGGTGTCTGGGGGCCCTCTGGTGGTCCAACGGGGGTCTGGGAGGCCACGGGTGGTCCCCGCGGGTCACCGAGGCCCCCACAGCCGTGGGGCCCCCGGATCCTCCCTGCAGGTTTCCATGGGTCCTCAGTTGGTCCCTGTGGGTTCTCAGGTGGTTTCCATAGGTCCAAATAAACATGGCCTACATTTCAATAAATACACCTCTACCCCCCGCCACCCCCCCACACCAAACACATACAGGACAGTAATGGGCAAAATAACTATTATCCAGATATGGATAATAGATCATTTGCCCATTATTAAACACAACATTAGTCAGGCAGCATAAATAAAGTAAATAAAAACCATTCTACTTACCCCTGAGGAAGGAGGAAAAAAGTTACATTGACAAATCAATTAAAGAATGAAACTCAGGATCATCCGTTCTGGGGAGCAGGGGCTTCACTGAATTCCTCTCCAGCTGCCTGTCGACCCCTCACAAGCCAGGAGGACTTACCTCTCCCGCTTTGATCTGCGTCCCGGGCCCAGACAGCCAGCTTTGCCGTCCCAAACTTCTGGTCCAGCTTCCTGCTCCACACAGGCCGCCAATCTCTCTTGAACACTCACCTCCGTACTGGCTGTCATGTTTCTTCTTGACCTACATTACTGTTTGCAATATTTTAATGTTTTTATTATCCTTTTTTTTTTTTTTTTTTTTTAGCATTATTTAGTTTAGGATTAGCTATTAATTTAAACCAGATGAAGGGGAACAGTGACCCGCCAAAGAAATTGTGCCAATTTTATTGGCATGCCTGAAAAATAGGTTAGCCACCCCTGGTCTATGGAGTGAAAATAATTTCATGCTTTAAGAGAAAACCTTCAATTTTCCTAAATGTAACATGTATCTGTAATGCATTTACTGTATTCTTTACTATACAATAACCCCCTGTATCCTAAAGTCTGATCTACGAAACATTTGGTCCTACAGCAATGAGAAAATGAAATACAGATTGGCTACTAAATAGAAGACACTTTTCCTATATATATATATATATATATATATATATATATATATATATATATATATATATATATATATATATATATATATATAAATATATGGAAGACTGAAGCTAATGATCAAGCAGTGTTAGAACAGATCACTGGGTAGTGCACATGTTATCAACAGAAACAAACATTTAACACAAATCGTGTGCAGGTAGTGAGTCATTGTAGCTATAAAAGAATGATGATATTTATCTGAAGGCCAATACATTTCCCTGGCTATGCGGTTATACTCATGGTATATATCAGTTTGTACTGCCCAGCATATGTAGTTGTAGGGGGCATGGAGACAGCGTTTTTCTACATGTTTTAATATCATTTCATACTCTAAGCTGGTGATTCCCTAAGCTCTGACAAGGGGTATTGGAGCTTGATCCCACGTTAACTGTCATTCAAGTCAGACGCAGTTAACGCTAGATTGAGCGCCGATACCCCTTATCGGAGCTTACTGAATCCAGCCTTAGTGCTTCTGAGCTGTGTATCTTTAACTTTGAATTACTTAAGTTGCATTTTTCTTATCTAGCATATCTGTGTAGAATACTTTCCTAAAGTCACAAATTGATATTTCATTCAACACTTTATTACAAGAACCTAATAACTTGATTACATTTCTAAATGTCATGAAACCATGTCAGTCAATGTTTGTTATTATGTTCATAGTTGTTCTCTTTTCCCATTACTCCCATTTATCCTATCAAAATGAATGTTGAAAAAAATAGAAATGTGTAACATGCTACAATATTTTTTTTATATCTCCCGTAGATTGGAGGCCAGTGTAACTGCAAAAGACATGTGTTTGGTAGACAGTGTAATCAGTGCAAGGATGGATTCTATAATCTCCGGCAGTCACATTCTGAGGGCTGCATTCCCTGCAGATGCAACACTTCTGGGACAGTCAATGGAGATATTACCTGCAACCAAAATTCCGGAGAGTGCAAGTGTAAATCAAATGTTATTGGTAAGTGTAAAACACAAAAATGAATCGCAAACACTACTTTTCATTTTGAATATTAAAAAATTAAAAAATTATATATATACAGTGTATATATATATATTTTTTATTTTGTATTTATGTATGTGTATATATATATATATATATATATATATATATATATATATAATATCAGACCTATCTGAGACATGTGAATGTGCTCACAAGTGATATTTGCATTTGCTATATATTCCAAAGAATTATTTGACTTGCAATCAGTTTTTATGCTGTTAAAACGTGGCCGTTTTTGCCCAATACTACACATATCTATATTATTTGAATAGTAACTTTCTGCCTTTACAGTTTCACACCAACGTTGCTGAAATAATGTAATTTGCTTACTGTATGGACGTCTCTTTTGGTAAATTAGCCCCTTTTCAAAACTGTTTTATGCTTAATGAGTTCTAAGCAAATCATTCCTATGCCAGTTTTCTTATTAAACCAAAATAAATGGATTCTTAACATATTCTTTGCTACAGGGTCCTTTGTAATAAATCTTTCCATTTTCCTATTATATTTCTTTGAACTGTTCCTATGAAATGCAAAATAAGTCAACATAATTCCACAGATCATGTACATTGGTAGGGTTACTTATCAAGGGCCATATAATTTTAATTTTGTAATTCAATGCCAAGCTGATTATAATAAACTACTGCCTCCTGCGTTATTTATCATGTTCTTTTACAAGACGTTCTTTTTTGTTTGTTGCTCCCACAGGTATTTTTCAAAAATTAGATTTGATTATAGCAATTTATTACTTTCAAAATATTTGAGGGGAGCTACAGCTACATAAGGACAAAATTTATCAAGTGCCTGAAATACACTGTGCATATAATACACTTTGAAATGTTGATGTATGGGAATATTATGATAAAGTGAGGACGGAATTGCAAGCATACCTGTCTGAATATCTTTCTATGGAACTAAAAACATAACCAGTTTGAGCACTTTTATATTACTACCACAGCAGTGTACTCTGATTTCTAAGATAGCTGGAAAAAATTTGCTTGTTAAACCAAAAAATATATCATGTTTAAAATTAAAATAACTGTTATTACATTCCAGACTAATAATTTACTAGACAATGTAAACAAAATGATATACTGTACTATGGGGAAAACATTAGATTAAAAAAATGACATTTGTGGATGCCTGGTTGCTTTTGAAGAGATAGAAACTGAAGAACATTGGACACTACAACATAAATACATATTTGTAATGTTGTTATCTCTGATGAAGGGAAAAGGTTAGCTCCCTAAAGCTTATCAATGCAACATTCTGTTAGTCAATTAAAAAGGTATCACAAACAACAGAGGTGTTGGTACATTTCCTTCTAATTTATTTTATACAAAACTATAAATTACCACATTAAATGTAGTTCTGTCACTTATATAATGTTAACATGTCTTGTTGTTTGTAATTATTGAGAAACCAACCAGGAAAGAGCATTACTGGACTAGGTAATATCAAACACCCTAGCAGTAATAACACATTAACTTCAGGGAACATTTGGGAAACAGTGATCATAACATGGTCTCATTTGAAATAAATGCTAAAAATCCATATTACATTGGATCAATAAAGAGTCCTAATTTTGGAAAGACATATTTTAGTAATGAATCTACAAGGAATAGATTGGGATGAAGTTCTGAAGGAACAATACGGAAGAAAATGGAGCAGTGCTTAAAACATTGCTTGATAAGTACATTTATCAGTGGGCAATAAATACAAAAGAAACAAGTCTAAACCAATGTGGCTAAGTAAACAGGTAGGGGAAGAAATGGAAAGAAGAGACCGGTATGTAGATTATTAAAATCAGAAGGAACAGAGACATGATATCAGAATTATAAGGAATGTAACAAAGTTGCAAAAGGACAATTATTCATTTAGCAAAAATTGAAAGCTAAAAAGAAATTGCAATAGAAAGTAAGATCAACCATAGAAAGTTCTTCAAGTACATTAATATCGAAAGGATTAGAAAAGAGAATATAGGACTCTTTCAGTGTGAAATGGACAGGGAAATTATTGGAATTTACGGCAGAATTAAATACATTCTTTGCCTCTGTATTTACCAAGGATTTACAAAAATATTACAAGAGAAGGATACCACAACCTCAATATTAACTAACATGTGAGTAACAGCACTGAGTTTGAAGCAGGGGAACCTGGTTCAATTCCTTGTGTCGGCTCCTTGTGACCTTGGGCAAGTCAGTTTATCTCCCTGTGCCTCAGGCACCAAAAACATAGATTGTAAGCTCCACGGGGCAGGGACCTGTGTCTGCGAAGCGCTACATAAAACTAGCATCACTATACAAGAGCGTGCTATTATTATTATTTGGTTAATAGAGGAAGAAGTGCAAAGGTGGTTTGATAGAATGAAGGTATCTAAAGCATCTGTCTCCGGGGGCATGCACCCAAGGGTTCTTAAGGAGCTAACCGAACATAACATTTAATATTCAAGGACTTCATTTCCACATGTTCAGGACTAGAGTTAGATTAAAAACTCTTTGGGGTAGCGACACCCTTTCCTATTGTTTTGTCTGAAGCGTTTATTCCCATTGTGTTATATTATTATGTAACAGGTATTGTAAAGCGCTATATACCTGGATGGTGCTATATAAACAAAGATATACATACTGTACATACATACAAGTTTGGCGTAAAGCAAATGTGGTGCCTATATACTAAAAGGGAGCTAGATAACAACTGGGGAATTACATACCTGTAAGCCTACTTTAAGATATATTAAGGTATAATATTCAGGAAGATCTATTAATATCAAAATTATTAGAAAATAGTCAGCTTGGATTTATGAAGACTAGCTCCCTAGCTCAGCAGCAGCCCAGTCACGGCGATCTTTAATCTCCCTGCTCCTGTCGGCGCCGGATGTCTCGTTGAACTTCCGGCTGACAGGAGGAGGGAGCTGTGGACCTCAAAGGTGTATGTTTATAGCACAAGGGGGAGGGTGTAAGCGGGCAAGAGAGAAGGGGAAGAGTGTAATGTGGCAAGAGAGAGGGACTGAGTGTGAGGGGGGAAGAGAGAGAGGGGCAGTGTGAGGGAGGAAAAGGTGGGAGAGTGTATGGGGAGAAGAGAGGGGGAGTGTGAGGAGAAAAAGGGGAGAGAGTGTAAGGGGTGAGGGGAGAGTTTAAGGGGAGAAGGGGGCAAAAGAGAAGAGAGAAGAGGTAAGGGGGGGCAGTGTGAGGGGGAAGGGGGAGAGATTGTAAGGGGAGAAGAGAGAGGGGAGGTGTAAAGGGGCAAGAGAGAGGGGAAGAGTTCAATGGGGCAAGAGAGAGGGGGAGAGTGAGAGGGGAAGTGTGAGGGGGGAGTGTGAGGGGGAGTGTAAGGGGAGAGGGGGAGAGTGTAATGGGAGAAGAGGGTAGAGAGTCGCGGGAGAGAGTAAAGGAGGGAGAGAGATAGCATGGAGGGGGAGGGAGAGAGTGTAAGGGGAATGAGGGAGTGCAAGTCTTTGGTCCCGTTGCGTCCGGCGGCACGCGCTGCCGCGTGCGCATTCCTCACCAGCAGGGGTATTCTCCCGAACCGGTCCCAGTGCCCCCTCGCTGCACGGCTCACTACGCGCTGTGACGCGTCAGCCGGCAGGGGATGCAAGAGAATTGCGATCCCGAGCAGTGTGCGTCACGTGTTGCGCTGGTGAGCCTATCAGCGGTGGGGGCAGGGGCTGGAGCTGTCAGAGCTTCCCCCACCTCCAAAAGGTAGGGGGAGAAGTGTGTGTGGAGGAGGGACTGACCGGGGGGAGGGATCAGTACGGAGAGGAGGGCATGTGTGGGAGGGAGCTGCTTACCTTCCAGCATACAGCCGGCAGCAGCACCCTCCTGCAGCCCGGGAGACCGACCCCCGCTGCAGCATCCGCTGGAGGGGAGGGGGGGGTATCGGATGGGAGCTACACGTTTAGCAGCAGAGGGCATGTGGAGGGGGGGGGCGAGTAGCAGGGAGAGCAGCAAGGAGAGCAGCAGAGGGCATGTGGGGGTCCCTCCTGCAGCCCGGGAGAACCCCGCTGCAGCCCTCCGCTCAAACCACGCCCCCGGCCACCTCTCCCGCTCCCTACAGACCGCAGATAGCGGTCAAGTGCCTCTCCATGCGCCGCCTGTCTACAGTGCAGGCGCGTGGTCTGAGGCAGAGGGTCCTTAGCATATAGGGGAAGAGAGAGGGGGAAGTGTGAAAGGGGGAAAAAGGGATAGATGGACAAACTAGGGGAGAGAGAGGGATGGACAGGAAGGTCAGCTGGATATGGAGAGGATTGGGGTTCCCCAGAATTTCACAATCTAATTCTAGGGTTCCTTAACCAAAAAAAGGTTGAAAACCACTGCTCTAGATAAATATAAAATAAATAGAAATGTAAGATAAGTATCAGTCATCTAAATTTAACATAGGTTGAACTTGACGGACATACGCCTTTTTGTTCAACCTTATCTGCTATGTACTATATGAAATTGCCCAATAATTATTTAATTAAACACTTCTGCTCTATATCAGCCTGTTATACATTGCTTTCAACTTTGTTAATAAAAGGTGTAAGCCCTTCAGCATGGAAACTGGCAATAGGTTTATTTTAAATATTAAAAATGCTTTGATTTTCTTTTTCCTTGTTTAAAATAGTTGCTACCGTAGACACAAAACAGTATTTAAACCATTTTTTTAACTTAACACTTCAAATTGTTGAACTGATCTTATTTGTATGTAGTGCCATCCATGCATGCAAAAGTAACAGTGTACAATAAACACTGTAACCCATATTCCCCCCCCCCCCCCCTAGACTCATCTGACATATCTAGGGTGTGTGAGGGCGGATTACATGTACTGGGTGGTGCGTACCTGCATGGAACAGGGGGGCCTGAGTCTCCCGCGATGGTGTGGGGGATAACAGGACCTGGCTTCTGGGGTAGTAGCCCCCATTCTTTTAGTGGTGGTGCATCTCCTATACCTTCCCAGGGATGTGGGGTAGGACCCGTATAGAAGAAAAGGACCCTGGTCCCGGTGTGGTTGCTCCAGGATCACACAACAGTCTCTCTTAAGATCAGCAATGTCTCTCTTTATTGTACACAGCAGCCTTGCAGCCGACAGCCGCAACAACAACAGCAGCAGTAGCAATACACAGCAATAATCCCACGGTGTACAGTCCTTTCCTCCTCTCCTTCCCTCCAAGTATGCTCTCCGTCAGGATGGACTGTGCTGGGGCCTCAATACCCCACTGCCCACCTCAGAGGATATCCTCTGGGGGCGGGGGATGGATTCTTCCCATCACCCTTGCCTCGGGGTGAGGGGCATTGGTCCCACCTGAGCTTGGCTCGCTCTCCAGATATAATGGCCCATCTCTCTCTCTCTTGCTAGCTCCCAGGACGGAGCTTGGTCTATCATTCCAACTCCTTGGACAGACCCGCTCTATAGCCGGGTGAGAACCGACAGACAGTCACTTACAGGAATTGGCTGCTAAATAGTCTCGGCCCCACCTCTTATGATGTCAGCAAGACCTCCCCTCTGGCTCATGCCTGCAGCAGAGTCCAATGCCTGCATCTATCACGCAAGGTAGGGCATGAAGGGGGAAAACCCATGATTACTACTGGTGCCTGGTCTTAACAGGACTTACCACAGTAGGAGGAAGATAGGTATAGCCGGTACTGTTTACAGGGGGCTACAACACATAAACAATATTTATTACACAGGACCATGGTACAATAATACATGTATAAGGGCCACCAATCATTAAAGTAAACTTTGCAAAGGTATCCTTGCCTTTTACAATCTATAAAACTTGAATGCTTAACCGTGTCACTCAATTGAGAAATGCAATTGACAAAACTTGTGCGCATCTATTTGTGTACGCAACATGAATAGCAAATTAACATTTAAAAAAGTGTGCAGGTCATTTGTCATTTTTGCTCAAAGGTATCCTTATTATATAGGATTAAGGTTTGAAAAATGGTATTCAGGGTCTTTGCAACAAACCTTGCACACACATGGCTGTATTAACTGGTAAATCTCCTGCAACTGTTACAGCGATTCCAGCCAATTTACAAGTACAACACTTCAAAATCAACAATCTTTATGAAATAATGCAATTCATAAGAATAGAAGGTAGAACAGCGTGCATGTAATGCCAAATGTGCTAACTCTTTTTGATGCCCTGTAGGCCTCAGTCTCGTTAGGAATAGATTACCTGTCAGGAATATCTATGGCATATTCAAATAAGCACTGTGCATATTTTTTAAAACTGATATGATATGAATCCATGTAGACCAATTTTAATAGTTCAAAAATGAGTCATAATTCTTGTTAACAATACAGTTATTTTTAAAATTTGCTGCAGTGGTAGTCCCTTTTTTATTTTCCTTATTGAAATTAAATGATATGCCTTAGGTGAGTAATTCATCACTGCTAAAGGAACTTGCCTTTTATTGAAGAGTTCCTGAATTTTTATCCCTATACATAATGTATTTCCATCCAATTTAATAGATGCACTTTCTTCATGTGGATTCTTAAATGCATTTTGCTGTATGTTCACATATTTTAGGTCAGTAATGTTTTATTATAACTTGGAATATATTGTTCACTGTATACTACAATTGATAGCATGCATATTGTAGTAATGTATTTTAATGTAATTTAAAATGGATACTAGCTTTATGTAAAAAAAAAAAACTTTTGTATTTTTTACCATATGCCATTTGCCTCGGTCTACTATTCATTTTACGTTATAAAAATATAGGGTAAATAGTAACTCCAATAGCCAGGATATATATATAAAAATTAGCCACGGGACTATTTTTGTGAAGCTAGGAGTGGAGATATCAGATGAAACTGCATTTGGAGCCAAGCCTTTGGAAGCCATAATAATGTGCATTCATCTATTTCATAACGATATTCATAGACTAGTTATCTAATGTTACATAGTATATACACAGTTGTATTGTTGTGTGATACTGCACCAATGGTTGTCCTGTATCTATTCTTTAAATTTGATAATAGAATTTCTCACTGGCCCTGGTAGTTTGGTTTTGGGTTCACCTCTACTGTAGGTTTGGCCTAAAGTCTGTTGATTTGGGATTATGGTAGCAATATGTTTCGATCACACAAAAAAAAATCTCAAATCTATGCTATCTTTGTAATTCCCATCTATTTCACAGAATGTCAAAGTACAGATGCAGCGGCCGTTATTCGAACACTTCACGCGTTGTATACCTTGGAATACCCATGTCATGGCGCGTGATTTCTTCCAACCGTACCGCATGTTGACTCGTTTTTATCGAGTGCAGAAATAGGCATTTTAGTGTTCTGGTTTTTAAAAACCTGAAATTGACACAGTAGCACAGTACTGTACACATTACGATTTATTCATTTCATTGCACACAAAGAAACAGAATCCATGAAATTCAAACAAAGCAACCGCGATAAACACGGGTGCCTAGTGCGATTGGCCGCGTTAATGCCGCGTGGAATACAGCTGCGCACACGAAAACGGCGCCGTGATTTGTTCGAATAACGGCCGCTGCATCTGTAAGTGATAATGGTAAATACCATAAGCATTAAAAATATGGCTGTTTTACCTTCAAGAGAGAGTTCTGCTAAGATGTTATAATATGATTAGGTGTATTATTAGAAGAAAACCCAACTGCTTCACTGTGACAGTTCTCAAGCTCAGAAGTCAGTGTCCCCAGCCTAATGTATGTGTGTTCCAGGCACTAAGGTGCCCAGGACTTTAACTTCATGTGCGTGGGAATGTTTCCGGTGTCACCAAAATGATGTATGCTCCAAACTTGGAGCCATATGAGTTATATTTTCTTGCTGAATTGCAACTGCAGCACTTATATTAAGATTTAAATATATTGCCCAGTATATTTTAAGTCATATCTCTGGGCAATACTTTATAAAATTTATTACGAAGATCAACATTTCAGTTAAAAAAAAAAAATACCTTTACAGAGTAATGCGCATGGGAACCACATTACATCGGCATATTTGCCTTTTTCTTTAACATTAAATTGTGTCATTTATATTGTCCCTCGTTAAGATTTTTCAGTGTGTGTTTTTACAAAAATCAATCGGATAATGTTAAGCACTTAAGTTAAGACCTCATAAAAAAATTGCAAAAGGGTCTTAAAATTGTGCCGACATCTAAAATGTGCAAAAAAAAAAAAGAGAGAGCAAGCTTTTTAAAAATTGTACACAGATCTTATAATACTGATTTCTACAGACTAACCAATGCACACAGTTCATAGAGAAAGGAGAAAGAGTGTTACAGTTTAGATGATAACGTACAACTTGCCAATTTGGAGTAGAATTCCTAATATTATTGGGGAGACGCACACATTTTGTGGTATAGAAAATGTATTGTGTTGTCATTTGTCACCGATGTTAAGGATCCATTACCAAGAACCTCTCCAAGGGTAAAATACACACACTGCATTGTAAATGTATTATAACTTATGAAAAGTTAGTGAGAAACTAAAGGATGAAAACACCAGTGATACAAAGAAACACAAAATAATTGTTTTGCACTACAGTAGTATTCCACTTCTAGTTTCAAGTTAATGGCTTTAAGCATTACCAAAATAAGTCTGACCAATCCTACATACATTAGAAGAGATGACAAAGAGCCACCGACCATTAAAATATGTGGACCCCGGGAATGACATTACTTTATTAATCCTTAAATATCATGGCAGATACTGAATATATAGACAGAGGATACTGCGAAAAATGTTTTGAAAGTGATACATAGTGTATAAAAGTTTTCTTTTTGGAGAAATAGGCATACATTTCAGAGAGGGATTCACTGCGCAATTGAAATGTGGTTACATTCTAAACTCATGTGATTTTTCATTTTATAAAACATTGAATAGCTACCAAACAGTCAAATTATTTGAGCCTTAGATTAGGATAGTTATCAGATAGTAACCAAACGTATTCAAGGGGAAAAAATATGACGAGGTAGAAAAAACAATAAAACAATATCATATTCTGAATACATCCTAACCTCAAACTGATAAGTTGGCATTAATTATTGCCTTGCTGCAGCTGTATTTTGGTACTCCCCCCAAAAATACAAAATGAAACCATTCATTTCTCAGGATCTAGTGGGAACTCCCCACCACCAATTTCAGAATACTATGTAAATTAATAATAAAAGTTTGGATAATTGCAGCTCTGAGGACAATGAGGACATACATCAAAACGAGAGGTAACTCTCAATGTATTACTTCCTGGTAAAACATTTTATAAATGGCAGATGAGTGGTTTGAAGGGGGTGATACATCTGGCAAACCATAAGGCAGGTTACTTAGGTGGGCACAGAGAGAACCAGAGCCTCCATTCCAGCCAGCTCTTGGCAAGTTTAGAACTATGGAAAAAGAGGTATGTACTGGGACAATGACATTATCTGTTGTGACTTTCTGCAGCAATAGCCTAGATTGTGTTCACACAAAGAACTAAGCATGTGTTTATTGATCTTGTTTGCAGACTTATTTACATTATATTTCTAAAAGTAGACTTTGTTAAACTGTGTTTATTTCAGTACCTATGCTACAAAATGTTCTCTTCTGAATTACTATTTTCCTGCAGGTCTTTGGTGTGATCGTTGCAACTTAGGCTTCAAACAACAAAATATGACAGGCAAAAAGAGCTGTATACCATGCAAGTGCCACACACTTGGCTCCATCAATCAGTACTGCAATCCGATCAGTGGACTATGTAAATGCAGGGAAGATGTCAAAGGTCTAGACTGTGACACATGCATTGACAACTATTATGGTCTGGATGCTGCTGGCTGTAAACACTGTGATTGTGACAAGGAGGGCATTATCCCTGGAACAGTTTGCGATGCTGTGACAGGACAATGTGTCTGTCAGCCTAATATTGGTGGAAGGAAGTGCAATGAATGCTTGGATGGGTACTTCAAAGTACAACAAAATAATTCTGTGGCTTGCCTTTCTTGTAAGTGTGATATGTCAGGAACAATACACAGCTCTCAATCTTGTGAAAAATCATCAGGACAATGTTTTTGTAAAACTGGTGTAACTGGCCAGCAATGCAATGTCTGCATGCCTCACATGTACAATCTGACCGTTAGCAACCATCTTGGCTGCCAGGATTGTGACTGCCACCCCCTTGGGATATTAGCAAGCACAGTGTGTGACCAGATGAATGGGCAATGTAAATGTCTGCCAAATTATCAAGGAAGAAGATGCAACCAGTGTATGCCAGGTAAGTAATATAGAACTAGTTTATAGTCACATAGTCAAAGGGTACACTTCTATGCAATTAAACCTTTTGCTATTTTAACAACACGTAAGAAATTAGTTATAATTTGTAACAGTGAACTGTAATCTTTTCCTCATACATAATCAAAGTGATCTTCTTTTAAAGATACAGATCAGAGCAAAAATGACGCCCCTCCAGTGGGTAATTCTATATTGTCCATAGTGAATGATTGCACCGCAATTAGACAAAAGCCTCCATTGACTTGAGGTCCTGGTGAAGGTTCTGTAATGAACTGAAACATCTGCATTTATGTTTGGACATTAATATACTATTTATACATACAACACCCTTTATGCCTGATCCTTCTCTCCAAGTAATTTTATTTATTTATTTATTTATTGCAGATACTGTATAAATGACCACAATGTAATTATGCTGCAAGTTAACAAGATATATTTCTTGTTTTGTTATTTCCTTGGATAAACCTAAAAAGAGTGCCCTTTTTATTCTGAGACAAATGCTTAAGTATTATCAAGTCCCAGTCGACTTTCACTCAAATTTATAACAAGAATCAGCAGGGATTAAAGATTTGAGAAAGGTTTGCACACAGATGCAAATTCTGGACATTTCCAACCAACAATTAACATTTTTTTTTTTTTTTTGCTAAATTGCCCAAAAAGTGCAGTTATTTTACAGAGCGATTACAAAAGTATGTAAAGTCATGTAGGCCCGTGATTTTTTGTTTTGTTTGTTTTTAACAACTTTTGCAAAATGTTACGTTTTTTTCGAAAGTTACTTTTGTCAAGTATTTCTATGGTAAGAAGGGGGACATGTGAGGTAACCTTCCATGGTTGGGTAATGTTCTTAAAAAATGAACTTTTTATCACTGTCTTCATTAATCAGTATAACTTTTTTGCACTGTGAACTATGAGAACTTTGCACATTGTTACTGGGGAGAGATTATGTATAACTGTAAAGGAAGCTTTGTTTTGAAACCGTGTAAAATTGTTTGAATTTTACGCTCCTTATATATAAGCCGGTTATGTTTGTGCTGTCTCAGATCTGGCAGATATTTTTATGCTAAAAGGTGAAACCATGACACAGAGACATGCAGAATTTGATCTGTCCTATTAGCATTACCCCATATAATAGTGTACGCATCACGTACCTCCTACTAAAGGCACTGCCAAACCGTAAACGCATTCACACAGCAAAAATGTGAGCAAAGTACCCTTATTCATTCACGCTACAAAATATAGGATGAATTGCTCCAAAAGTACAAGTACACATACTATTACCAATAGTTTGCACTGATTATTATGTACTATTATATTATTTATTATGTGAACAATACAGGATTTGTTACTCTCACTGCTACCAGAAGAGCTGGCATTGTTCAGGAATGCATTGTAGGTCCCTCTACCATTGAACCAGTTAACCCTTTAAACCAGGGCTCTTCAACTGATGAACGATGGGCAATATGCAACCCACAAAAGGCCTTGATATGGCAATTGGACTCTGTGCTGCATGGGCAACTAGTATGAAATTAGCAGGAGCAAAGTGCAATTTTTCACACTGAAACTCATTTGTAAGTTAAGGTTATGTAAATATATATGGTACAGATGCTATACCACATATAATTGTCAAGTTTTTTAATGTATGGTACATTAAATGGCAATAAACGTGTGACCCCTCTACTCTTAAATGTTTTCTGATCTGGCCCCTTTGGAGAACTGGTTGACGAGCCCTGCTTAAAAACGAACACAAAATGAAATACCAGCAAACATTGCTATCATCCTCACTGCTATATGGAAGGAAGCCTGTGTTATCTTTAGCCCTTCTAAATTCATTTTAAAATCTGCAAATTGTGATTTCATTGAGAGTTAAGTGCTGCAGATCCTTCAGTCACTAAAAGGGTTAACATTAGCCATCACAGGCTGCTGAGTTTGCATTACCATTAGATCATTTATATCACCTCTATAGTGGATCGCCACATTTTACCTTTTCAGACCTTACAAAAACACCGTTTAGTAATCGTGGTTTATGGATCATGTATAAATCATGTTACAAAAGTGGCTTTCATGTGTTAATCATGCAAGGCTGATTTTATTTTCCCTTTGGTCCTCTTTCAAGTAATGGCTTCTGGAAGCTAAAATGCTTATTACGTTAACCTAATCACCACCATACAGGCCCGTAACCATTGTTGAGCAGATGTATCTTTGTAGTCAAGTTTCTAAGGCCTGTAATATAGAGCGCGCTGTTGCGCTACCGTGCGCGCGGCAATTACAATTGACTGTGGGAGGCTGACGTTGATACAGTCGAGACGCGTGTGCGTACACGGCCACGAGCGGAGGCGCGGCAGACCAGAGAAAGTACAAGAGAATTGTATTTTTGCGCTGTTGCCGCGCCACGTGATGCTATGAACCAATCACAGCGCGGCCAAGCGCTATGATGTCATGCCATCCCCCCTAGCCGAGCGCGGCACAGCTTACCCTCTACAAATGCGCTCCCCCGCACATGCACCACCGCGCACTATATTACAAGCCGTAGACATATAAAATACCTCTGTGTTGCTGTCTCTAGGTCCCCTCTCCACCTGGTTCCTGAGATAAATGATGTTATGTCAGGTGCACTCCCATAATCCATCGTGCAAATCCTGAACCTTTGCTTGGTCTGCTCCGTGTGTACTCTGCAGTTCTCATGCAGGCTATATATGATTCCAGAAGAATGTGTTTACTTCAACCATATGTTTCTTTAGGCAGGGACGTGGGAGTGAGCACCGCAGTCAGAATCAGGCTGGAGGCAGGTGCTGAACAAAAAAACTTTATTGGGGCATGTAAGCCAAAAAGATAAAATCACATGAGGAGAATCCTCTTTAAACTGATTCTGAAATATATTTCCAGTTCTACATGATAAGTTACTGTACTCACTGTGTACAAGAGAAATTATAGATACAACAGAACTCGATGATGGTAGAATGCACTGAATACTTATGGATTGCAAACTAGGGCCAACTGCAATAGATTTACCAAAGGAAAAAAATCCAGTTGCGTTCAATTTTAATGTGTTTCTTTGTTTAAATCCTGTTCTGATTTTTTTTTCTCTAGATTTCCTTTTGGGAAGGTTACATGATAAATTGACCCCTATGATCTAAAGAGGCAGTCGAAGCAGCACTTCATAAATAAATATATCTATTTTTGATTTACCTAAATTGCCAATCGATTCATTCTCCCGTAATCGATCAGCAAAGATCCTGATAACAGGGTTCACTAAATGGCTGCCTTTCAGTTTCAATCAATTCTTCAGTCAGTGTAACTCAGCAGCTACATTGTTACAGTTTGGAGCACAAACTGCTGGGAATATTGGCAACAAATTATCACAAACAGAAAAGTGTTGTAAATATCTTGCATGGCTGGGGAAGTGTGTTAAAACCTGCTATAGAAATGAAAGGATGCTCAGTGTATTAAAACTCATTAAACATCTAATTGGTTATCTAATACTAGAACTGATTTATGTACACACACACACACACACACACACGCACACACACACACACACACACACACACACACACACACGCACGCACGCACGCACGCACACACACACACACACACACACACACACACACACACACACACACACACACACACACACACACACACAGCAACTTTAATAAGGAGGTGCAGAATAAGTGGGTCAACTGACGCTCATTGGGAGTCAGTTAAAAAACACTTTAATGGCGTTAAAACTGGGGCAAAACTGATGCCAAAAAGACTGCCGTACATTTATAAAATTACATTTCTATTTAATTGAGAATGTTTTTTTTTTTTAGTACATTTGGTGTTTGTTTTTTGCCACAATTTTTCAGCCAGGAAACTATGATAAATACCCCTCATTATGTTTTATTTTGTATGTTACAATGAGAACAAATTGGGACAAATGCCCATACAGCACAATTTTGCTACCAGTGTTTGTCAATAATTCAATTATTGACCATATGTGGATTTAAAAAAAAAAAATGAATTGCAAAAATGTTTAAACAATCTAGAACAGGGATAGCCAACTCCCGTCCTCAATGAACACCAACAGGTAAGGTTTTCAGTATATCCCTGCTTCAGCACAGGTGGCTCAATCAGTGTCTCAGTCAAAGCATACAGTAACATTTAAATATTTGTTCTCCTCTCCAATACAGCTAGGGGTTAATTAATGTAAAGAACACATATGGCATATTTTTAAAGCTACAATAAAAAATTCACATCTACTGTACATAAATGCACTACAATCTCAGCACGGTTATGTAATGACATATATTTTTAGCAATGAGTATTGAACTGATGCTGCACATTTTGATATAACTTGTCAAACTGCTGCAAATAAATGCTTAAAACGGAAATCTGCACCAAGCAGTATATGATCTTATGTTTTCATGCTAATATAATATTAACAAGAAAAGATGCAGAGAATTGTTTCAATAAAAATAAATATGCAAAGCATTAGCTGTTCTATGACATCCCCATGCCCAGATCTGGAAATAATATTCTGGCGTGCTCTGTCTGTAGAATCTAAATGAATTGTACTTTAAATGAATTGTACTTAAAAAAAAATATGAGAGAAAATACCCACATTTACTTATAACCTGTGATGGGTAAAAATGTTAAAGGAATACATTTGGTTCACGTTAAATTTATAGGCAATTTGTTAAAGTAGCAGCACACATTAGAAGGTGCATTAGAGGCACATTGGTTTTAATATGCCACTCAATAACTTGAACAGAGGTTAAAAATGCAACTTAACCTCCATTAAGTATATTTTTAAATGTTTTAATTTAAAATTATTTGGGGTGTACACTAATAAATATGACAACAGTGTGTTTTTTTTTTCTCTAGATTTCTTTTCCCTAGTGCTAAGTAACCTTCTGACATCTGCAGCAGGCACTTACTCAGAGAAGATCAGGAGAGGCGGGGTAGTGATGTCAAGATTTCTCAGGCCACTAGCCCACCCTTGTCCTTGAAAACTAAAGACAAAGGTTTGCGATGAGGCTAAAGCATTTTTAAAGAGTTTAATTTGCAATAGAATATCAGTGGTCTGTGAAAACCTGAACGGCAGCAAGAATTTAGCCAGAGGGCAACATTTTAAAATATATTTATATTTTACTGTTCACTTGCACATCCCTTGGGAAATTCAAGCCAGCACTCACTTGGAACTTATGATAATAAATACTTAATGTATATAAGTTCCAAGTGAGTCTGGTATGATTTACCTACTCCAGTCCTCAAGACCCCCAACAGGTCAGGTTTTCAGCACAGGTGGCTTAATTAGTCTTCGACTTAGCCACTGATTGAGCCACCTGTGCTGAAGCAGGGATATCTTTAAAACCTGACCTGTTGGGAGGGAGAGGGGGGAGTCTTGAGGACTGGAGTTTAGAATCCTTGGCCTATTGGATTCTCACTGCAGCCTGTGGAATTAATATGCCCCCTTGGCAGTTTTTGAGAATTTGTGCCCCATATCTCCTATTCCCGGGGCCGCCGACAGGGGGGAGAGCAGGGACAAAGGTCCCGGGCACGGTGGCTGCGAGGGGGCTGGGACATTTATGTGGGGGGTGGGGGTGGTTTCAATGTATTTAATTATTATAATTATTGTGGCTGGAATTTTGTGTGTTTGGCTGGGGGGGGGGGGGGGGAGAATGAGTGTGAGGAGGGGGATTGAGGAAGCAGGATTGAGTGGAGAAATATCATAGATAGAAATATCAGCATAGTGAATTGACCAATTTATCAACCGGAGGTTTAAGAGAACATCCTATATACTATGTCTAGCTTTCTTCTTGAACAAGCCGACAGACTATAAAAAAAAAGTGCTACAGTAATTCCTAGATTCAGAGGTGTCAGATGGTCCATGAATACCTGAATACTATATGCCTCAACTTTTATCATAAAAACGAAATGCAAGACTTTACAAAGAGGTAGCTCCTCCCCCAAGATCACCTGACCACTTTTCTGGAATGATAACACCACTTTATTTTTATGTGGAAACAGTTTTGTTTTGTATATTTGTAGACTTTGTATGAATTAAGTAGAAATAGCCATTAGTCCAGTTGCGATAGTGCAGAGTAAATGAGTACTTAAGTATTAGGTGATACTTTTTCTATTAGGACTAATAATTGATATTATAAGACAAGCTTTGGAGAGTTCTCCTATCTTCCTCAGGTCAACAATACTGATTTATAAAGATTCCATGAGTTTAACGCAGTTGTAAAAAAGAAATGTAGCATGTGCAAAATTGGTGTACATATCTCTTTCATGCTGGCAGTAATCCTGGTAAGTATGCAGGGTTGCCAGTAACGATTATGGAGGTTTGCCCTCAAACCCTGGTGAGGTGTCATATGTCCCAAAGGAAGTGACAACATGCTTGGTGTCCACCCTTAGTGACATCAGAGATGTGCCTGTTCCTGAGGTGATATAAGACACAGAACTGCCTAAAGTTAGGAGTTCAGTTCTGTTGTTGTGCTGCCTCTGTTCAGTAAGAGGCACGTGGAGGTCTGCAACAGTGTTGCAGTGGTCTGATGCAAGAGCTGTGAGTCTGTGCAGCTCTGAGCAGAGAGACAGAGAAGCTGTTGGATCTCCCTAAGGGGAGAGGTGGAGAGTAACTCTATTAGAGGAGAAGGAGGAACCTTCCAGATGGAGTGCAGTAGAGGAATGAGCGGCTAGACTGCTAGCTGTGAGGGGCAGCTGGCCCATACCACCAAGCAACAATAAAGATGCCCTGTTCAAAGACAATCCCACTGTGTGAGTGTGAAGTTACTCTCCAGTGGAAGGCACCACCAAGAAGGAGTTCCGCATCAGAACCATCTTCCTGCGGACGCAGAGATCCTGATGAGGTGGAGGCGCTGCACTGGATATAGGTAGGACTCACGCACACTACCTCAGCTGCCTGTCTGGGTTGACAATCCCCAAACACCATCATGCGGGAGACTCAGGAGTCCTGTTGCCAACAGGTGCACCACCAGACACGACCATGTAATGGGGACTGGTTAGACCACAGGGGCCAATGTGAGATTGGGTGGGTAAGGCCAGGCCAGAAAATCCATTACATTTGGAGGCGCTGCTGAGAGACCTGTCAACAGGACAGGCTTTTGCTAGGCACACTGGGAAACAGGGAGAGTGTATGCTGCCACTTTGTGCTGTGTTGGGACAGAGCCTAGGGGTAGTCAGGGGGCTGATGGAGTATTGTCAGCTCGCAGGGACGACCTAGGGGCCTGAAAGGAGTTGGAGGTTTTGGGAGGGGCTATAGCTGTCCTAGTCACCTTGAGACAGTGCTAGTGGTAGAATGCCTGAAGGGATAGCCTGTTAACGAGGTCAGGCATTCTGGACAGGGTCTGCGCTAGGCTAGCCAACAGTAGGTAGACGCCCAAGTACTGCATGGAAGAGCCAGAGTACTCTAGTCCATTCCAGACCACTTACCAAAGGGAGCACAGACTGGGAGGAAGGAGATACAGCAGACACTGAGAGAGTGAGCCTAGCCTGAGGTAGTGCAAACACGAGTCAGACCTACATTAGGTACACAAGGTGGTGCATCAAGGCAATCTTTATTGTACCGGTATGGCAGCTGCCCTGCAGAGAGGAGCTCCATGTACAATAATTACAAATACAATACACCTATGGCGACCGCAAGAATGGAGGATCCGCGCTGCGCGGAAGGTCCGAGATGGCGGACAGAGGCAGATGGAGGGCGCGCACGTGGCGTGCGTTCCACTGAAGAGCAAGCGGCAGAAGGGACTTTTGCAAGCATGCTGTGGAGTGGCGCCAAAGATGTGGCCGCACCATTTTGGTCCTGCCTAGGACCGCGGAGTGCTACCCTGGAGGACAGTATTGAGGACATTGTGATTGTGGGCGGTGGAATTGAAGAATCTGACTGCCAGACGGCGATTCCAAAGGAAAACGCTACCTCAGTTGCTAAAGTGATTGGCAATGCAAATCAAGATGGCGGCTCCCGCTTCCCTGGGAGACCGCGTGGGCCGAGTGCAGATAATTCTGCAAATGCAAAAGTTGCAGAGAGTTGGCCGGGATTGGCACCAAATAAGGAGTTACGCTCAGGGGGTAGTGGCGCGAAATCGGAGGCCGCGCCCCCCAGGACTGTGAAAAGTTCAGCCCCTGTGCCAGGGCATCCAATTAACTTGTGGGACCCTCGCCAAATATTCACCAGGGGGAGGGGTCTCTATCTCTGCCAAGCGAGACCCGAGTTGTCTGAGGGAGGAGCTGGATGTGAGCTTCCTGTCCCTCAGTTGCGAGGAGCTGGTGAACAGGAGAGACCACTGTGCAAAGTGTCTCCCGTAACCAGCACTACAAAGAGCAAGATGGACATTGGGGTATATCCCTATTCATTGCCAGGAGGCTTCCTGGTAGTCACGGCTGGGGACAAAGAAACATTGCGGTGCCTGCGCATGCAGTGCAAGTTACCCGGCGGAGAAGCTAGCGCCACGGCAAGGTGTCCCCAATGTGGCATCCACTACCTAGGGGCCGTGCAGCCCTTCGTACCAGGGCAGACCGTGGAGGCGGGAGCGGACACAGCCAAGCTGACGGCTGTAGCCTCGCCCTTGGTCAAGCAAGAACCAGTTGATCCCGGAGAATGGGGATCGCTCCTAATAGTTGCAACTGAGCCTAGAGAAAAAGGGGCCTGCAACCGCGGTGAGAACCCGTAACCTCACCGTCGGTCCCCAACGGGAGTGCCACTCCCCGAGTCGGAGTTCGGCTCCTCGGACGAAGAACAAGCGACCCCAACGATGGTGGTGATGCGCCTACCGGTGGACCACTACAGCGGTGCTGGAAAAGAACCGGCACTTACATGTGTCGATGGCGGAGGAAGAACCATCCCGAGCCGACGGAGCGGTAAGGGATACCCTTGCCCTCCCCAGGCGCCGGTGGTGGCAACGGCGGAAAAAGGCCTGGCCCAGGCCCGAGCGGAGCGGAGAGCAGAACCATTACTTCCGGCGGCGGACGTCATTCTGAAGGAAGAGGTTCCGGTGGGGAACCCAACGCAAGATGGCGGCGAGTCCCGCGAGATCCATGACATCCTTTCCAGTGGGCACAGCGGAACCGGATGGAACAAGGACACGAGTGAACCAGAGTGCCAGTCCGATGGTACCGGGCAAGGTAGCGAGAAGTTGCGGGTCGTAGCCCCGCGTATGCCGGCAGTGTTTCCCTATGCCCAACCCCCGGCCATAGTTAAAGCCCCTGCTCCTGTCACTTTTTCCTATGGGTCCCAATCCAGCAAAGGGTTGTCTGGGGAGTCACGGGGCAGCGCTGATGAACGGACTGGGGAGAACCTGGACTGGGGTGATTGCTTTACCTCTGAGGAGAGATCGGGGAGGGAAGTGTTAACCTATGTGAAGTCTCCTGGGGTGAATCCTACTGTAATCAAGCCTGTGGCTAACGGGGGAGTCAAGCGTTATGGTATGCACATTCATTCCAGTGGGATGTCTGGGGATTTGGGTAAAGTTGCTCATATTGTGCCTATTGCCCGGGGAACCCCCTATGTACCTCCAGTGTCGGCAAGAGTTGCCAGGGATCGCCAAAAGCTATTACTTTATTTTCACCATCCAATGGAGGGAGAAATTGAGTTCGAAATGGGTTCCACTGATGAGGATAGGGGATATAGTTCTGGTGAGGAGGAAGGATCAGGAGAGGAAAATTGGGATTCTGATAGTTCCGTAGAAGATTGGGATGCTGTTAGTTCTCTAGAGGATTGGGATCCTAAAGTGTCAGACAAGAAGTGGCGTAATCAAGAAAAGATGGCTTACATCTCCAGGAGATGCCTTGGGGAATTGTATGGGCATGATCCTCTCAGTCCACTAGCATCCAGGCCAGAGTTATGGGCTGATTGTGGGTGTCCAGTATGTCACCCAGAGTGTTACAGCATTGCTGCTCTAAACCCAGTGGACCATGCTGTGCGTAGGGCACCTTAAGAGGGTATGGTAGTACCAGTAATGGATACTCCAGCATGGAGTAATCCTAGTTGTTACACATCTAAGTTAGGATGTAGCTGTTATTATGTTATGATGAAGATATGTACTGTAATAATGTATTGTTGTGTTTTGCAGTGCTACCTGAAGGAAGGTTCTGCAAATTTACATTCCAGCCGGATCGTTCCACCAGGGGGAGAATGTAGCCATGTGAAAAATTGGTGTACATATTTCTTTCATGCTGGCAGTAATCCTGGAAAGTATGCAAGGTTGCCAGTAACGATTATGGAGGTTTGCCCTCAAACCCTGGTGAGGTGTCATATGTCCCAAAGGAAGTGACAACATGCTTGGTGTCCACCCTTAGTGACATCAGAGATGTGCTTGTTCCTGAGGTGATATAAGACACAGAACTGCCTAAAGTTAGGAGTTCAGTCCTGTTGTTGTGCTGCCTCTGTTCAGTAAGAGGCACGTGGAGGTCTGCAACAGTGTTGCAGTGGTCTGATGCAAGAGCTGTGAGTCTGTGCAGCTCTGAGCAGAGAGACAGAGAAGCTGTTGGATCTCCCTAAGGGGAGAGGTGGAGAGCAACTCTATTAGAGGAGAAGGAGGAACCTTCCAGATGGAGTGCAGTAGAGGAATGAGCGGCTAGACTGCTAGCTGTGAGGGGCAGCTGGCCCATACCACCAAGCAACAATAAAGATGCCCTGTTCAAAGACAACCCCACTGTGTGAGTGTGAAGTTACTCTCTAGTGGAAGGCACCACCAAGAAGGAGTTCCTCATCAGAACCATCTTCCTGCGGACGCAGAGATCCTGATGAGGTGGAAGCGCTGCACTGGATATAGGTAGGACTCACGCACACTACCTCAGCTGCCTGTCTGGGTTGACAATCCCCAAACACCATCATGCAGGAGACTCAGGAGTCCTGTTGCCAACAGGTGCACCACCAGACACGACCATGTAATGGGGACTGGTTAGACCACAGGGGCCAATGGGAGATTGGGTGGGTCAGGCCAGTCAGAAAATCCGTTACAGAAAAGTAAAACAAGATAGCCATCTAAGGCAGATGATGCATAGAAGGAATAAACAGACAGGGAAATACATGGATGGAAGGGACAGTGAGACCATACATCTATAAGCAGTGTGAAGGGGGGGGGGGATGCAGGGAAGGAGAGGGGGTTAATTGTAAAATTAACAGAGACAGGGACAAACATTACAAAAAATAAGTGTGTTAAAAACCCCATATCAGCAATTAGCCCTTTAGTGTCAAAAAGTATTATAATTTTGAGTTCGAATGTTTTCCGTTTATTGCAGCGTACATGCAATTACACACACGGGGTTTCTTGACAAGGCTTTTTTATTTAGCCTTAAAAAATATACAGCACACAAAACAAAAATAGCTTTTCTTCAGCAGACAAAACAAAATTCCTTGTCTTCAGCATGGCAAACACAACAGTTCATAAAACATGTACTTTGCAAAAGAGACCTTAAATCAAGCTGCTCTCTCTCCAGAGTTTCAGGGTATTTCCCTGCTTCAGACAGCATACAAAAAGACAGACCTTATAGCTGTAATCTACTTCAGTATTTTACTCCTGTCTCTTGACCAGCCAGCTGCATGTGTGCACATCCTGGGGTTTTTAACACACCTTGATTAGGCAGCTGGGATTCAACTAATTGCCATGAGCTTCCCAGCTGAAGTTAACCTCATCACTGCTGCACTGCAGACTAAACATATGTCTGCAGGCATATAGCTGGTGGCTTTTATTTACCCTGTCACATTCCTCCCCTGTTAGTGTGTGGCTGGGGCTACACACGGCTGAAGCCCGACCATCCACCCCTTCTCTAGAAAAGAAATCATCATTTGCGTTCTCTTTTCCCGGCCTGTGCTGAATCTCAAATGAGAAGGGTTAGAGGGCCATATACCACCTAGTTAATCTAACATTGGAATCTTTCATACTATTTAACTACTTCAGTGGAGCATGGTCCGTCACCAGTGTAAAATGGACTCCTGCCAGGTAATGCCTTAAAGCCTCGATTGCCCACTTTACTGCGAGGCACTCCTTCTCAATCACTGAGTAATTTTTTTCCCTCGGGAACAATTTCCTACTCAGGAAAAGGATAGGGTGTTCAACTCCCTCAAACTGTTGTGACAACACTGCCCCTAGCCCTATCTCTGATGCATCCGTTTGCACTACAAAAGGCCTGTTGAAGTCTGGGCTTCTAAGGACGGGACCCTCTGATAGACACCTTTTTATATCCTCAAAGGCTCTCTGACACTCCCTTGACCATACCACTTGTGTAGGGGCACACTTTTTTGTGAGGTCCGTTAAAGGGGCTGCCACTTCCGAGTAGTTGGGGATGAACCGCCGGTAGTATCCTGCTAAACCAAGCAGAGAGCGTACCTGCGTTTTTGTTTGGGGGGTCGGAACTTCTTTCAGGGCAACTACCTTGTCGGCTAGTGGCCTTACTTTTCCACCTCCCTCTGCATACCCTAAGTATTTAGTTTCCGCCTTACCCAAGGCACATTTCTTAGGGTTGGCTGTGAGCCCTGCCTCTCTTAGAGATTTGAGGACCGCTTTCAGCCTATTTAGATGGGCCCGCCAATGTTTACTATAAATGACAATATCATCTAGGTAGGCTGCGGCATAAGTCCTATGGGGTCTCAGCACCTTATCCATGAGTCTCTGAAATGTGGCTGGGGCTCCATGCAGTCCAAATGGCATTGTCACAAACTGGTATAAACCCATGGGAGTGGCAAAGGCTGTTTTGCACTTGGACGTTTCCTCTAAGGGTATTTGCCAGTATCCTTTTGTTAAGTCCAGCATGGATATATATTTCGCATTACCAAGGGCATCAATTAATTCGTCCACCCTTGGCATCGGATATGCATCAAACTTGGATACCGCATTGACCTTTCGGAGGTCCACACAAAATCTTACCTTCCCATCGGTTTTAGGGACCATAATTAGTGGACTACACCACTCACTGCATGATTCCTCAATCACTCCTAAGTGAAACATTTCTTGTACCTCCTTCTCTACCAGGGCCCTACGACTTTCAGGCAACCTATAAGGACAGGAACGTACTTTTACCCCAGGTGCTGTCTCGATCGCATGTGAAATTAAGTTAGTTTGCCCTGGTAAATCAGAAAAAACATCATGGAATTGTGTAATTATTGCTAACAAGTCCCCTTTTTGTTCAGAGGACAACTGTTTACCCATTGGGATTTTATCGTCACCCATGATGTTCTCCCGTGGGGGCTGAGGACCCAAGTCCGTTTCCTCCTCCACTGGGTGGATGAATAGAGACCGCTGCATCTTCCAGGGTTTCAGCAAGTTCACATGGTAAATTTGTTTACCCTTCCTGGACCGTGGTTGAGCGATCTCGTAATCCAAATCTCCCGTGCGGCGGAGTACTTCGAATGGGCCCTGCCATTTGGCCAGGAGTTTACTCTTGCAACTGGGTAATAATAACATCACCTGGTCTCCCGGGTGAAACACTCTCATGCGAGCATTCTGATTGTAATGTCTCTCCTGGCTGTCCTGGGCTGATCTAAGATTCTCCATAGCAAAATGGCCGACCACATCTAGGCGCTTCCTAAGGTCTAGTACATATTGCAGGGTATTCTTAGAAGGGGACCGCTGTTCCTCCCAGGACTCCTTTAGGAGGTCTAGGATACCCCGGGGTTGGCGGCCATATAGCAGTTCAAATGCAGAGAATCCCGTGGAGGCCTGGGGAACTTCCCGCACTGCGAACAGCAGAAAAGGGAGAAGTTCATCCCAGGCTCTCTTCTCTGAATCTACACATTTCCTCAGCATCCCTTTTAGAGTTCGGTTAAATCTTTCCACCAATCCGTCAGTCTGTGGATGGTAGACAGATGTCCGAACAGACTTGACCTCTAGTAATTTTAAGACATCCTGCATCAGTTTAGCAATAAAAATTGTACCTTGGTCTGTCAACATAACCTGGGGAAGTCCAACCCGTGAGAACAGCTCCAACAACTTGTTGGCTACTTGCTTCGCAGTTGCTGTTCTCAGGGGGAACGCCTCAGGATATCTTGTTGCATAATCAACTATTACAAGGATAAACCTGTGTCCTTTCGCAGAAGGTTCTAAGGTCCTACCAAGTCTACCACAATCCTCTCAAAGGAAACTGACACCAAGGGTAGAGGAACCAAAGGGGCTGTTTTTTGTCCCTTTGGACTAGTTAGCTAGCACTCCGGACATGCCGCACATAACTTAGCAATATCACTATGCATCCCTGGCCAATAGAATCGGGACGAAATACGGTCCAATGTTTAATCCCTGCCCAGGTGACCACCCCAAGGGACAGTATGGGCTAGAGTGAACACAGATTTAACAAATGCCTTGGGAACCAATATCTGTCAGGTGACCTCCCCTGTTTGTGTCTGCCTATTCACCCTATACAGGATATCATTTGATAACTCAAATTGGGGGATTACTATCACCCCCTGTGCATTCAAAATCTGCTCATCAATTTTTACCACCTTATCATACTGTCTAGCAAGGACTGGGTCTTCCCTTTGCCTCTGGCGAAAATCAGGGAGGTATAGGTCTGGTAAATCTCCAGGGCCCATATCCCCCTCCTTCTGGCCATCCCCAGTCATCACTTGTGACTTCTGGCTATTAGAATGGTCACTTAAGACCCAGATTTCTGCAACCAGTCCTGTTTGTCAGAGCGTCTTTGCTTCCGAGTCTTTTGAACCGGTATCTACTGGGAAAAAGTTCTGCCGAGAAGGGGAATAGTTTGCCAGGGTTCTCCTGAGCCATAGAATAAGGCTCCTCGTGAGAGACTGGAGCCATTAAGTCCGAAAAGAAAGGCCAGTCCCGGCCGAGCACAACGGGGGCAGGGAGCCAAGGAGCGACTCCTACTTCGAGGTAAGCCTCCTGACCTTTTACCTGTAGCCGGATTTTGGCCGTCGGATACTGTAGACGGACGTTCACAGAGGTACACAATTAGGAGGCTTTATAATGTGAAATTATAATAGGCTTTATTGTGCCTGTTCCTTTTCATCAGGAAATTATCCAAACACAGGGGGGGGGAACAAAGCTTCCATTCACTCGGGAGTATTTCTAGTGAAATCCTATGCAATTAGTTCACATCTCCATTAGTTAAGCATGTCTCGCAGCCCCAAAACATATAGCATGAAAATAAGCAGATATAAGCAGTCTCTTAAGAATAAAAGTCTTATCTGTTTCTTGGAGGGAAAATCTTCTCACTTTCTGGTTCAGCTTCAGGTGTAGTAGTTTTCCCTGTGTCTTGAAATCAGCTCTGCTATGCAGAGCTCAAGACCGGTCAGCTCCAAAGGTCAGCTCTCAGTCAGAGCTAAGGAGTCACTTCCTGTCTCAAAGGCAGGCTTTTTGTAAACAATCTAATCAGGCAGGTGGTGTTTAGTAATTAACTACCACACTGCTAGATTAAAGGCACATTACTGAACAGGGATAAGTCCCCTGTTACAGATACCGTTTTACATCGCCGTGTATACATTCTATACTCCATGGGGAGTCAAAAGAACACACGTTAGGCGGTAACAGTTCCTGGAGGACCAGAGTTTTCCCAGAGCCCGAATCTACAAGGGCCTGGACGGTATTTCCCCCAACTTGGGCTGGAAGCAGCCAAGGCTTGTAATTTTCTCCAGTGAAGGCTGAGGCGACATCCTGCTGAATGAACAATCCATCTGTGGACAGTCCACCTGCCGGTGGCCTTGTTCTCCGCAGGGGGAATATGGAGAGGGTTCCCTCGCAGGAGGGGGCCGTGGATAGCGCTCCGCTGGACCGGATACTGGATACCAGGCATCTGGTGGGTCTTGTGGGCGACGTCCTCGGAAGTTCCTCTCATTTTGTGACGAGCCGACATCAGGAAGGAGATGAGGGTCTCAGCGGGGACCAGCATTTGGACTCCGCCTTTGATGGAACGACTGCTCCTTCCGTTGGACTTGGCGGTTGCGTATGGATGGCCATAGGTTCCCCGTTGATCCGACCTCGCTCTTTGGGCGTCCGCAAGTGCCGCTGGAGTCAGATCCGTCGGGTCCAGGACACTCGCCTGCTCCTCAGCCCCAAGGAAGTTCTCCACGAGTCGGACCGCCAAAGCTAGGGTTTCAGCAGCATGGCATTTTACCCACGAGCGTGCGGAAGGGGGTATTATCTGTAGGAATTGTTCCAACACCACCTGCTCAAGAATTGCCTCCTTAGTGCACTTCTTGGTTTGTATCCAGCACGTACACAAGTCCAATAACCGCTGAGCTAGGACCCGGGGTCTCATTTTAGCGGTGTACTTCATGTTTCGGAACTGCTGCCGGTAGGTCTCTGGGGTCAGACCTAAGCGATCCAGTATGGCGGCTTTTACTTGTCGGTAGTCCATTGCCTGATCTGCAAGGAGGCCCTGATATGAGGCCTGGGCTTCTCCTATGAGGAGCGGGGCCAAAGCGGTTGCCCAGCGATCTGCAGCCCAGCCCTGGGCTTCGGCAACTCTTTCAAACGTCAGTAAAAAAGCCTCTGGATCCTCGTTCGGAGCCATTTTGATCAGGAGTATTGGGGGTTTGTTTGCAGGTTCTGGACTGGCAGACCCCTGGAATTGGGTCAGCAGTCTGGCCATCCGCTCATCCTGTGCTGCCTGCTGCTGCAATAGTCTTTCATCTCTCTCTGCTTGTAGTTGGGCCTGCTGGCACAGAAACTCTTTTAAAAATTCTTCCATTTTTCTCATTCTTGTGTGTGTGTGGCCCTTTTACTGCAGGAGCCTTTCAAAATCCCGGCACTTCTGTCACCATAAGTTGCAGCGTACATGCAACTACACACGCAGGGTTTCTTGACAAGGCTTTTTTATTTAGCCTTAAAAAATATACAGCACACAAAACAAAAATAGCTTTTCTTCAGCAGACAAAACAAAATTCCTTGTCTTCAGCATGGCAAACAAAATAGCTTCTCTTCAGCATGGCAAACACAACAGTTCATAAAACATGTACTTTGCAAAACAGACCTTAAATCAAGCTGTTCTCTCTCCAGAGTTTCAGGATATTTCCCTGCTTCAGACAGCATACAAAAAGACAGACCTTATAGCAGTAATCTACTTCAGTATTTTAGTCCTGTCTCCTGACCAGCCAGCTGCATGTGTGCACATCCTGGAGTTTTTAACACACCTTGATTAGGCAACTTGGATTCAACTTATTGCCATGAGCTTCCCAGCTGAAGTTAACCTCATCACTGCTGCACTGCAGACTAAACATATGTCTGGCAGGCATATAGCTGGTGGCTTTTATTTACCCTGTCACACCGTTCTTGAGTGCTTTTAAACATTCCATTGAGGATTTGGATTTTTAAATCATTTATGGAATGATCTGGCTGTGATAAGTGGTGTCCCACTGGAGTGCAATATCTTTCTTCTTCATGGTTTGTTATTGTGTGTCTGTGCAGATTCATTCTAGTTTGAAGTTTTTTGCTGTTTCACCAATGTATCATCATTGGGAACATTTGCTGCATTGAATTATATATACCACATTCATGGATGTTCATCAAAATGATCCTTTAACATTGAATGTTCTGTTTGTGACTGGGAGTAGGATCTTGGCATATATGTTTACAAAATTTGCAGCATGTGTTGCTGCATGGTCTTGTGCCATTAACAGCATCCTTTAGTTCATTATGAAGTTTTCTATTGACTTACTTCTGTCTGAGGTTTGGCGGCTGCCGGAATGCAAGGATGGGAGGTTTGGGGAAGTTGTCTTTTAATGTTTCAGCCTCTGTCAGCATAAGTTGCAGATCTTTGATTATTTTTCACATTCCCTCAAGGGTAGGGTTGTTTGTAGCCACTGGTGTTATGCGTATGGTTGTTTTTTCCTTCTTCTATTGGAGCAGGTGTTCTCGTGAGGCACTTAGTATAGATGTGATTGTTGTAGTCTTTGGCTTGTATCTCTTCGGTCTGGATGATTTAGTCAGGGTTGTGAGATATTTTGTATGAGTCGGATGGAAGCTAGTGGTAACTACATCTGTCTGTATGTTTCTTGTATATACAGTAGATGTGTGTAGTTTGTATGTAATGGTCTAAAATCAGGTAAATTCATGTATCCAGAGCTGAGCTGGACAAAGACTCACCATGTATAACCTGAAAATTCAGGTGAAACCCTTACCAAAGTACAACACTAAAGAGCAATTTGTTGCTGCCATACCACTTATTTATTTTATTGTTACCATCTTTAGACAAATAAACTATTTATCTCATAGAACCACAGTGGTAGGTTTTTTTCTTCTGACCAATGGCATAAAAGGAAACACATTTTCAGTGCAAAGCCATTGCTTGGAACTACTGGATCAACCTTTCATATCTGCTTTCTCGCATACAGGCATACCCCGGTTTAAGGACACTCACTTTAAGTACACTCGCGAGTAAGTACATCTCGCTCAATAGGCAAACGGCAGCTCACGCATGCGCCAGTCAGCACGTCCTGAACAGCAATACCGGCTCCCTACCTGTACCGAAGCTGTGCGCAAGCGGGGAGACTATAGAGCCTGTTACAAATGCCTTATTTACATCAGTTATGCAAGTATAGGATTATTGCAGTACAGTACATGCATCGATAAGTGGGAAAAAGGTAGTGCTTCACTTTAAGTACATTTTTGCTTTACATACATGCTCCGGTCCCATTGCGTACGTTAATGCGAGGTATGCCTGTATATCCTTTGAGGGCTGCCATGGAGACCAACGTCTTAGTAATGTGCCAAGTTAGCTGAATAGATTCATTTGACTTATAATATCAGTGAAAAGGTGCTATATACGTACTACTTCCACTTTCTATTATAAATGGAAACATGTTAATCCCAGCACGGGACTGTGTCCTACTGATAAAGGAAGCAGTCAGGAAGATCGTCAATATTCTTGGAATGTCTTCTTGCAAGCTTCAGTCAATAGGGTTCAGGTTCACATAGACAACTCAATGGAGCCTATTCTAGTAGTTTAGATGAGTTTGCTGCTACATCGCAAGGTTTGGCATGTTCCCGCCGAACCGTTTGTCATTTGAGAACTCCATTGATTTCAGGTCTGGAGACCCCGTTTCCCAAGATACAGGCCCTGGTATGGGGTGCCAGAATCTCCTACAGATGTAGCCTCAGGTTTTAGACCACTTGCCTTAAAAAATCTGTGGCTACCTGGCAGTTACTCGTGAGATGTTCAAGAGCAGGCTGAAATGGCCTATCGGATTAACACAGCGGGTTTCCCAGCATTTGAATGGGACTCGTAGCCCGGGAGGATTCACACAGCGTGAGTCCTATTCAAATGCAGGGACCCCCGCTGTGTTAATCCGATGGACCATTAATCTGGCTGCAGAATTCTCGCAGCGTCCTGCAGAAATCCTACAGCGAGATAGCCACAGATTTTCCATGGCAAATAGTCAAAATCTGGCGGCTGCAGCTGTATGCATTTAAATGTCCAGGTCATGTGACGCGGGACATTTAAACATTGCATGGGGATACCGGCATCCCATAATGAGGCTATTATATAAGGAAACATGTTAATCCCAGCACGGGACTGTGTCCCACTGATAAAGGAAGCAGTCAGGAAGATCGTCAGTATTCTTGGAATGTCTTCTTGCAAGCTTCAGTCAATAGGGTTCAGGTTCACATAGACAACTCAATGGAGCCTATTCTAGTAGCTTAGATGAGTTTGCTGCTACATCGCAAGGTTTGGCATGTTCCCGCCGAACCGTTTGTCATTTGAGAACTGCGTTGATTTCAGGTCTGGAAACCCCCTGTTTCCTGAGATACAGGCCCTGGTATGGGGTGCCGGAATCTCCTACAGATGTAGCCTCAGGTTTTAGACCACTTGCCTTAAAAAATCTGTGGCTACCTGGCAGTAACTCGTGAGATGGTCAAGAGCAGGCTGAAATGGCCTATCGGATTAACACAGCGGGGTTCCCAGCATTTGAATGGGTCTCGCAGCCCGATAGGATTCACACAGCGTGAGTCCCATTCAAATGCAGGGACCCCCGCTGTGTTAATCCGATGGACCATTAGTCTGGCTGCAGAATTCTTGCAGCATCCTGCAGAAATCCCACAGCGAGATAGACACAGATTTTCCATGGCAAATAGTCAAAATCCGGTGGCTGAAGCTAAGACAATTAAGGGGTAAAACCTTAATACCCTGTTTAATGGGGCAGATGGGGTAGGTGAACTTGGTAGTTGCCCCAGGGTGGGTGGTTAGGCTTGCCAGGAAGGTTGCGGGAGTGGTTAACCCCTTCACTACCATAGCGGTGGTAACCGCTATGGTAATGAAGGAATTAACCACTCCTGCTACCAACCTGGTAGGCCTAACCACCTACCCTTGGGGCAACTACCCCCTTCATCCAATCCCTTGCCCCATTAAACAGGTTATTCAGGTTTTACATAAAACATTAAAAAACACAACAACCCTAATACCCACCTATACCTATACCCACAACCCCCTCCCCCCCCTAACAGATACAGTACAATAATGGGCAAAATTACTATTATCCAGATATGGCTAATAGCTCATGTGCCCATTCCAAATGAAACATTATCCAGCAAGTATAAAGTAAATAAAACTTGCACTTACCCCTGCCTGGATAAAGACCGTCCTCATCACCATCCTCCACATCCATGTCCTCTGTTGGCAGGAACACAACAATAAAAAATACAATCTAACGGCCCGAACCCCTTAATTACCTTAGTGGTTAGTAACCGCTAAAGTAATTAAGGGGTTAACATCCTCCCCGCCACCCGGGCGGCCTAACCACCCACCCCAGGACAACTACTCCACCTACTACCCATTGATTGGCACAGTGGTACATTATGCCCATATAATATGGGCATGAGCCACTATAGCAGTCAATGGGCAACCTAAAAAAAACAACTGCACCAAAAAGACACAACAATAAAAAATACTCAAGCACCTAAACCCCAGAACAATAAAAGAAATCAAACCTCTAAACAACACAACATTAAAAGAGATCAAACCTCTAAACAACACTATATTAAAATAAATCAAACGTCAAACCACAAGAACAATAAAAGAAATCAAACACCTAAATAATCCCAAAAAATAATAAAAACAAGCCCTACAAATACATAACAATTAACTCAAAACAAGAAACAGAAATTGAAAATATAACAATTAATTAAAAACAACCATTTGCCAAAAAATGCATTTTCTGTCACTGTATTTATCTATACCTCAAAGGGGCACAGATAAATACATTTGCAGTCACTGGGCAAGCACAAAAATAAAAATTAAGAAATACAATCAAAAACCTGAAAATTTTAAATTACATAAATTCAATGTTTTTCTTACCTTTAGATGTTTTCACCTTCTGAATCCTGGTGTATCAGGAAACTCTCGATCCGTGACACCATCCTCCTCAGCATCAGATAAAATCTTCTTTCTTCAATCTTCTTTCATCAATCTTCTTTACTTGTAATTCATAGGGAGATGTTGTCTCGTTGGCTTCTTAAGATAGAAGCTTCTTGTCCTTGTGACCCTGGGCAAGTCACTTTATTTCCCTATGTGTCAGGCACCAAAACATAGATTGTAAGCTCTATGGGGCAAGGACTGTGTCTGCAAAATGTCTTTGTAAAGTGCTACATAAAACTGGCAGCGCTATACAATAACAAACAATTATTATTAGTATTATTATTATTATTATTATTAAATGAGACGGAACAGGCTTAATATAAGGTCTGTGAGTCACATTTTAGAGTCAGATGGTACAGCTCCAATCCGATTGGACGCTGTACCATGTGACAGGCTTTTTTTTCTTATAAGGATGTGCCGTAATCTCCAAGGGAGGTATGTTACATCCTTAAACCAAAATGCCTACATCACATGGTACTACAGCCAATCAGATTGGGGACAATCCGATTGGTTGAAGTACCATGTGACATGTTCCATTTTTAAAAAATGGATGTGACATCACTTTGAGGTTGCCATCACATGGTACAGGAACCAATGGGATTGTGAGTGTACCAGTTGGATTGGAGCTGTACCATCTGACCCTAATATGTGACGTCACTGGCCTTATATAAGGCCTGTTTCATCTCATTGTAGCTTAAGGAGCCAAGAAGACATCTCCCTATAGATTACAAGTAAAGAAGATTGAAGAAAGAAGATTTTACCTGATCTGAGGATCGCGGAGGATGGCGTCGTGGATCGAGAGATTCCTGATAAACCGTGATTCGGAGGGTGAAGACATCTAAAGGTAAGAAAAACATTGAATGTATGTAATTTTAATTTTTCAGGTATTTTGATTGTTCTTTTTATTTATTTTTGTTTTGCTTGCCCATTGACTGCTTATTTATTTATCTGTGCCCCTTTAGGGTATAGATAAATACAGTGAAAGGCAATGCATTTTGTGGCAAATGGTTGTTTTTAATTAATTGTTATGTTTTCTATTTCTGTTTATTGTGTGGAGTTAATTGTTATGTATTTGTAGGGCTTATTTTTATTAAATTGTTGGATTGTTTAGGCGTTTGACTTCTTTTATTGTTCTGGTGTTTAGGCTTTTGATTTCTTTAATTCTTCTGGTGTTTTGCATTTGATTTCTTTTAATGTTGTGTTGTTTTGCGTTTGATTTCTTTTAATGTTGTGTTGTTTAGTGGTTTGATTTCTTTTAATGTTGTCTTTAGAGGTTTGATTGTTCTGGTGTTTAGGTATTTTTTATTGTTGTGTCTTTTTGGTGCCGTTGTTTTTTTAGATTGCCCATTGGCTGCTACAATGGCTAATCATGCCCATATTGTATGGGTATGATGCACCACTGTGCCAATCAATGGGTAGAGGGGGGGGGTTGTTGCCCCGGGGTGGGTGGTTAGACCGCCCAGGTGGGTAGTGGGGGAGAGGGGTTAACCCCTTAGTTACTTTAGCGGTTACTAATCACTAAGGTGATTAAGGGGTTCAGAGCCATTAGATTGTATTTTTATTGTACTGTTGCTGCCCTCGGAGAACATTGATGAGGATGGCCTTCATCCTGGCAGGGGTAAGTAGAAGTTTTATTTACTTTATGTTGCCTGGATAATATTTTATTTAGAATGGGCAAATAAACTATTATCCATATCTGGATAATAGTAATTTTGTCCATTATTGTAATGTTATGGTTATTGGGGGTAGAGGGGTGCCCATTCCTTGCCATTGGGGTTATCTTTGCTTCCATTGAGGGCATAGGTAACCACACTGGCAATGAATGGTTGTATTGTTAAGTATTGTGTTTGTATTGTGTTTTAATGTTTATTGTTGGTATCGGGGGTGGGTAAAGGTGGTATTTGGTCTGTGGTGGGTATTTATGCCTCCCGGGTGGGTAGTGGGAGGGGATAACCCCTTCATTACCTTAGTGGTGTTAACCTGTAAGGTAATGGAGGGGTTAACGCATCCAGCAACCCCCCCCCCCGTAAGGCCTAAACACCCACCATGGGCCAAATACCACCTTCACCCACCCCAGCTACCCATAATAAACCAGACACTGGCAGTTAACCCATTCATTGCCTTAGCGGTTAGCCGCTAAAGTAATGAAGCTGCCTGTAAATTTATTTTTATAGCATTGGATAGAAGCCAGGGGTCTCCGGAGCTGATATTAATGTGTATCACCTCCGGAGACTCTCGGCATCAATCTGATGCAGGAAAAATGCATTTTATTCCTAAGTCCTGCTCTCAGCTCCCATCTTGCCACCCTTGGGCTGGCGAGATAAATCTTTGATGAACTCGCAATTCCAGAGCTCCGATAACCTCATCTGAGCTACTAAAATAGCTACTTTTGTGAAAAAAAATTAGTTTGGGCTTTTTAGCATCTCCGTGCTATGTGTTTGGCCAGGAGCCAGAAATCACAAAAAAATGCTTTCCCTGCACGATTTAACAAACTCATCGAGGCTTTCTGAATAGCTACCTAGCAAAATTTTGCGTTAGCTGCCCAAAATCCTCGATTAGTGGTTATCAAAGCTACTTAAATAGGCTCCAATGAGTATAGAAATAGGATTCACTGTTGGTATGTCAACTAGTTGGCTAGTCCTATGAATTCCAAACATGTAGTTTTTCTTTGGTTTTTGCAGGATTGCTGATTTAGGAATCTGGGAGCAGCTTTTAATATCTGCTAACCACGATAGACAAGGCAAAGGTTGCAATTAAAAAAATGTAGTACATTACTTGTTTAGCTAATAAACTCAAAGTATCCAATTCCATCTTGTAGGAGGGAGGTGCAGTTCTACAGTACACCCAAGGAGACAGATTTGGGGAAATTATAACATGGCTTTATTCAGCCTGTCCCTTTAACAAGGCAAAGCATACAAAAAGAAACAAAATAAACAAACACTTATCCCTGTGTAAAGCTAACTCACTTCCCAGTCCCTCTCTACAAGACAAGGAGGAGAAGCCCCTTACCTGTCTATCACCACAAAGTCTCAAAAGGTACCTCAAAGCAGTTGGCCCTTCTGGTTCTGGCTGGGTATTTGTTGAGGGCCAACTTTTTGGTCAGTTCCTGGGTTTGCTGCACCCTGGAAGAAAGGTATGTTCCCATGGTGTCTTGCAATCAGCACACTAATCCTGATTGCTCAAGAATCTCTTTGGGTCTGTTTCAGGAGAAGTTTTAAACCTGTGGTCTGATCACCAGGTGGGGACTGGTTAATTGTCAAGCTGCAATTATCCAGCTCCCTGCTGGTTTCTCAGAATACTGAAGCTTTGAATTGCCGCCTCATTGAGACAGGGTTGCTTCCCTGTTACACATCTGTTAACCTTTTGGGGGAACCCTGATTTTATTACAAATTGCCTTTATGTTTAGAAATTAATTCTCTAACACATTCAAATGTTGCTTTAAGGTAAGGAGACAATAGGAGTATGATAAGCACAGAATGCTGCTTGTAAATTAATAAATGAGGTGACTTACATGCATGCCCTACATAGTTTACAAAAAAACCTCAGCACTTCAAGCCAATAAGATAAATTACCTGCTTTGTCAAACATTCTGTGCTGGCTTTGATCTCGCAAGCTCCTGTTGAGTGACTTTGCAAGATGTCACTTTCTTCAAAATACTGGAAACGGCCAGGTTTCTGGTTGACTTGTAAAGTAGCCGATTTTCTAAGCAGACCTACTTTCCACTATGAAAAATTCCAAAGTGGTCTTTACTTAAAATAAAAACAAACATTTACAAAGTGATAATTTTATTCCCCAAACAAATAATAGGGAAATACAGTAGCGTCATGTAAATAAGTAAATAGTTAAAAAGAAGCAGTACTAAATGTATCACTTACAAAGCGATTTATGTTTCAGAGTAATTTTTCTCTTAAATGATTGTCCATTATAAACATGCATCTTTTAGCACTAATTCTTATAGCTACTTTTTAACTATCCTGTACAACAGAATGTACTCTGCAGTTTCAGAAGTGTCAACATGTGAATTTGGGAAGAGGTACATCATATACATTTTGTTTTTTTTTATTAAACTTCAATAGTGCAAATTGGATCCAATGGGAGTGATGTATTTGGGAGTGATGGAGGTTTTTTTTTTACATGTGATCATGTCCATTTTGGCAATATTGCACATTACTGAGCATACCCAATGGAGTGGGGTATATTCAGTTCTGTATTTTGGTCTGTCATTTTTACTCGTTGTTTTCTGTGTCAAAAATTGTACCAGGACTAATGTGAATTAAATCTCGTTGGGTAATAGAGAAACTACATTTCCCAGTTCCTCACATTTGATGCAGAAATAAAAGTATCATGCAGCAACTCTGTTTTTTAGTGGTTAAAACACAGGACTCTTTTAGATCAATTACATTTTGTACTTTAAATTAAGTTTAAGGAGGTATTTTCATGCTGTACATCTCAGCACCACGGTATCAGTGTAGTTTGCACTTATTTTCCCTTTGTACTAGCCTTTCATTTAGGAGTTAAGATACACTCATATTGAAATGCAAATATAGGGGTTCCCAGCACTCAAAATAGATTGAAAAAATTACAAAAGAGGTTAAATGCCCATAGTAAAATAATTTGTATTAGGTGAACATTTGATAAAGCAGCAAGCAGTGCCAAGCAGTAGGCTACAAAGAGCGTAACTAGTCAAACAGATATATACAATATCTACAAAAGGAGGGAAATGGGGAGGGGAGAGAAAACACAGGAGGGGGGGGGGGAATGGGAATACAAAAGACAAGCATAAAATAATGTAGAGATAAATACAAGGGGGGCAACGTTTCAGGGCCTAAACCACCCCTTCTTCAAGCCCGTTCCCACAGACTCTAAGGGGCCTACGCAGTAAGCGTTCATAAGCCACTTATCAACCACTTATCGCCAAAAATGCCTACTGCTATTCAGTAAGTGGTGATAAGTGGGTGATAAAAGACTGAATCACTCAATAAAAATTGGTCATAAAAAAAATCACAGAGGCAGCCACTTATCACCGCTTTTCGGCATGTTCATAAACTCACGCAATTCTAGTAGCAGTAATTAGGCTATGAATGCCTATCACGCTCTAGAATGGTGATTTTATCACAAAATCCTCACGCCAGAAAAAGTTGGTGTAAAGGTGTTGGAAACCTGCAGGGAAGCGGCGAGATGGGACTTAGAAACAAAATACATTTTTTCCTGCATAGGATTGATGCCGGGAATGTCTGGAGCTGATATACATTAATATTAGCACCAGAGACCTCTGGCATGAACCCTATGCCAGGGGTGGGGAACCTTTTTTCTGCCAAGGGCCATTTTGATATTTATAAAATCATTCGAGGGCCATCCAAAATTATCAACTTAAAAATTAGCCTGCTGTATTTGGTGAAACATTTAATGAACTCACCACTAATGTGATGGCTGGAACTGCTTCTCTTTGGGTGACTGACTGTGGGTTGGTGTCTGTGCACACGCAAATGCACACGTGCACACACACAGAAATCGGGCAGGGGTAGGGAAATTAGACTCTCAGACCCTCTCTCTCTCAGACCCACTCTCTCTCTCAGACTCTCAGACCCACTCTCTCTCTCAGACCCACTCTCTCTCTCAGACCCACTCTCTCTCTCAGACTCTCAGACCCACTCTCTCTCAGACCCACTCTCTCGCTCAGGCTCTCAGACCCACTCGCAGACTCTCAGACCCACTCGCAGACTCTCAGACCCACTCGCAGAATCTCAGACCCACTCGCAGACTCTCGGACCCACTCACACACTCTCAGATCCACTCACTCACTCTCAGACCCACTCACTCTCAGACCCACTCACTCACTCTCAGACCCACTCACTCACTCACTCTCAGACCCACTTTCACTCTCAGACCCCCTCTCACTCTCAGACCCACTCTCACTCTCAGACCCACTCTCACTCTCAGACCCACTCTCACTCAGACTGTCAGACCCACTCTCAGACTGTCAGACCCACTCTGTCAGACCCACTCTGACTGTCAGACCCTCTCTCTCTGACACACACTCTCTCTCTCTCTCTCTCTCAGACACACACTATCCCTCTCAGACACACACTCTCCCTCTCCCTCTCAGACACACACTCTCCCTCTCCCTCTCAGACACACACTCTCCCTCTCTCTCTCAGACACACACTCTCCCTCTCTCTCTCAGACACACACTCTCCCTCTCTCTCAGACACACACTCTCCCTCTCTCTTTCAGACACACTCTCTCTCTCTCTCTCTCTCTCTCACACACACACTCTCCCTCTCTCAATCAGACACACACTCTCCCTCTCTCTCTCAGACACACACTCTACCTCTCTCTCTCAGACACACACTCTCCCTCTCTCTCAGACACACACTCTCCATCTCTCTCTCAGACACACACTCTCCCTCTCTCTCAGACACACACTCTCCCTCTCTCTCTCAGACACATACTCTCCCTCTCTCTCTCAGACACACACTCTCCCTCTCTCTCTCAGACACACACTCTCCCTTTCTCTCTCAGACACACACTCTCCCTCTCTCTCTCAGACAACACTCTCCCTCTCTCTCTCAGACACACACTCTCCCTCTCTCTCTCAGACAACACTCTCCCTCTCTCTCTCAGACACACACTCTCCCTCTCTCTCTCAGACACACTCTCCCTCTGTCTCCCAGACACACACTCTCCCTCTCTCTCTCAGACACACACTCTCCCTCTCTCTGAGACACACTCTCCCTCTTCTCTCAGACACACACTCTCCCTCTCTCTCAGACACACACTCTCCCTCTCTCTCTGACACACACTCTCCCTCTCTCTCTCAGACACACACTCTCCCTCTCTCTCTCAGACAACACTCTCCCTCTCTCTCTCAGACACACACTCTCCCTCTCTCTCAGACAACACTCTCCCTCTCTCTCTCAGACACACACTCTCCCTCTCTCTCTCAGACACACTCTCCCTCTGTCTCTGACACACACTCTCCCTCTCTCTCTCAGACACACACTCTCCCTCTCTCTCAGACACACTCTCCCTCTTCTCTCAGACACACACTCTCCCTCTCTCTCTCAGGCACACACTCTCCCTCTCTCTCTGACACACACTCTCCCTCTCTCTCTCAGATACACACTCTCCCTCTCTCTCTCAGACACACACTCTCCCTCTCTCTCTCAGACACACACTCTCCCTCTCTCTCTCAGACACACACTCTCCCTCTCTCTCTCTCAGACACACACTCTCCCTCTCTCTCAGACACACACTCTCCCTCTCTCTCTCAGACACACACTCTCCCTCTCTCTCTCTCAGACACACACTCTACCTCTCTCTCTCAGACACACACTCTCCCTCTCTCTCAGACACACACTCTCCCTCTCTCTCTCAGACACACTCTCCCTCTCTCTCTCAGACACACACTCTCCCTCTCTCTCAGACACACACTCTCCCTCTCTCTTTCAGACACACTCTCTCTCTCTCTCTCTCTCTCTCTCTCACACACACACTCTCCCTCTCTCAATCAGACACACACTCTCCCTCTCTCTCTCAGACACACACTCTACCTCTCTCTCTCAGACACACACTCTCCCTCTCTCTCAGACACACACTCTCCATCTCTCTCTCAGACACACACTCTCCCTCTCTCTCAGACACACACTCTCCCTCTCTCTCTCAGACACATACTCTCCCTCTCTCTCTCAGACACACACTCTCCCTCTCTCTCTCAGACACACACTCTCCCTTTCTCTCTCAGACACACACTCTCCCTCTCTCTCTCAGACAACACTCTCCCTCTCTCTCTCAGACACACACTCTCCCTCTCTCTCTCAGACAACACTCTCCCTCTCTCTCTCAGACACACACTCTCCCTCTCTCTCTCAGACACACTCTCCCTCTGTCTCTCAGACACACACTCTCCCTCTCTCTCTCAGACACACACTCTCCCTCTCTCTGAGACACACTCTCCCTCTTCTCTCAGACACACACTCTCCCTCTCTCTCAGACACACACTCTCCCTCTCTCTCTGACACACACTCTCCCTCTCTCTCTCAGACACACACTCTCCCTCTCTCTCTCAGACAACACTCTCCCTCTCTCTCTCAGACACACACTCTCCCTCTCTCTCAGACAACACTCTCCCTCTCTCTCTCAGACACACACTCTCCCTCTCTCTCTCAGACACACTCTCCCTCTGTCTCTGACACACACTCTCCCTCTCTCTCTCAGACACACACTCTCCCTCTCTCTCAGACACACTCTCCCTCTTCTCTCAGACACACACTCTCCCTCTCTCTCTCAGGCACACACTCTCCCTCTCTCTCTGACACACACTCTCCCTCTCTCTCTCAGACACACACTCTCCCTCTCTCTCTCAGACACACACTCTCCCTCTCTCTCTCAGACACACACTCTCCCTCTCTCTCTCAGACACACACTCTCCCTCTCTCTCTCTCAGACACACACTCTCCCTCTCTCTCAGACACACACTCTCCCTCTCTCTCTCAGACACACACTCTCCCTCTCTCTCTCTCAGACACACACTCTACCTCTCTCTCTCAGACACACACTCTCCCTCTCTCTCAGACACACACTCTCCCTCTCTCTCTCAGACACACTCTCCCTCTCTCTCTCAGACACACACTCTCCCTCTCTCTCTCTCAGACACACACTCTCCCTCTCTCTCTCAGACACACACTCTCCCTCTCTCTCTCTCAGACACACACTCTCCCTCTCTCTCTCAGACACACACTCTCCCTCTCTCTCTCTCAGACACACACTCTCCCTCTCTCTCTCAGACACACACACACACACGCTCAGACACACACACACACACACTCGCTCAGACACACACACTCGCTCAGACACACACACAAACTCGCTCAGACACACACACACACACTCGCTCAGACACACTCTCTCAGACGCACACACACACACTCTCTCTGACACACACAGGGGGAGGGAAATCTGATTGGGGGGGATCAGAGCAGGTGCCCTCCGCAACTGCTTCTCGGTGTGGGGAGAAGGAGGACCGTGTAAGTGTGCAAGGGGGGGGGGGAATCTGAGCAGGGGGGTTTGGAGCAGGTGCCCTCCTCCGCAACTGCTACCCGGTGTGGGGAGGAGGGCCGTGTAAGTGCACGGGGGGAGGGGCAGAGCAGGGGGAGATCGGAGCAGGTACCCTCCACAACTGCTGCCCGGTGTGGGGAGGAGAGGCGGTAGTGAGGTGTCTCTCCCACCGCAGACTCGTTCTTCTATCCCCCAAGCCTCTTATACCCCCTACCCCCCTCATCCCCCACTCCTCTTATACCCCTTCCCCCCCCCCATCCCCCACTCCTCTTATACCCTCTCCCCCCTGGAGCGCTGCGTACCCGCGCCGCCCTGGTGATACTCAGGTCCTTAATCACCTCAGGCGGCTGCTGCCACACACAGACAGTGACACACACAGTGAGAGTGACACACACACACAGTGAGAGTGACACACACACACACAGTGAGAGTGACAAACAACACACACACACACATAGTGAGAGTGACACACACACACACAGTGCGAGTGACACACACAGACAGTGAGAGTGACACACACACACACAGTGAGAGTGATACACACACACACACACACACACAGTGAGAGTGATAGACACACACATACGCACACAGTGACAGTGACAGTGACACACACAGTGACAGTGACACATACAGTGACAGTGACACACACACAGAGACACACAGTGACAGTGCCAGTCACACACACACACACACACACACACACACACACACACACACACACACACACAGTGACATTGACACACACACATACACACACACACAGTGACATTGACACACACACACAGTGACAGATACACACAGTGACACAGTGACACACACACACAATAAGCACACTGAAATGCAGTTCAGCTCAGGAGACCCCCTGCTCATCTAAACTATTATCAAAATTAAAATTTATACACATAAATTTCAGGCAATATTTGCACAGGGAGAGACGACTCTCTCAGAGCAGCTCTCTCTGCAGCAGATACAACTCGCCGGGTAAGGCCTTTTCAGAGGGTCGTTCATCAGATCACCGGCTAATCGCTCGTTTTGTGAATTTTGCTATGACAGGTAATGAAGGCTTTCTGAATACCGTGATACCAACGCTCATAAAAACGGTGATTTAAATGGCCCAGTGATTTTTTTAATGCACCTTTAGTGCATGAGGACCTAAATACCTGTGGTACTTCCCTTTAATTCCTCCAACCAAACCTCTCACCTATTAAAGTACAGATATATGCCTAAACAGTAACACTGTAAAGGGTAACTGAGTAACACGGAAAGCGTTAGCCGTTAAATCAGAATCAAGATATACTGATAAGGAATAAGGCATACAAGATATCTGATAGATGCCAGAGGAGTAAACAACACTTAAATGAAACAACTAGAATTGTGACTAACCACCTATGACTTAGTCCACAAATGTTGTGCTTCCTTATGCTTTGCTGGGTTCAGTATAGTTGGGCATATTCCCCAAGTATGGCTTTAATGTGTATTCTTTGATTTGAATTTGTGGGCAAAGTCATAGGTTGTTAGTCACAATTCTAATTGTTTCATTTAGGTCTTGTTTACTCCTCTGGCATCTATCAGATAATATCTTTTATGCCTTATTCCATATGAGTATATCTTGATTCTGATTTAACGGCTAACATTTTGCATGTGTGATGGTGCTCAACTCAAATCAGGAGGCGGACCCGCAGGGCTGAGGTAGGGATGCAAATAAACCGACCAGAGCCCAGGGACAGAGTCCTGTGAGAGTATTCGTAGTCGGTATGAAAGCACAGGATCAGGGCTGGTGGCAGAGTTGCAAAGTCCTGGGACAGGCAGATGTCAGGGCAGGCGGCAGAGGTGCAAAGTCGAGGAGGTAAGGGCAGGCAGAAGGCAGCGAGGTCGGGGGCACAGTCCGGGGTCAGCAACAGGAATTCAATATAGGCAAGGGGGTAAGGCATAACTGCAAAGACCGACAGGAGCTGCAAAATGGCCACACAGAGCAGAATGGGCAGGAGAGACCTGAACCGTAGTGAAAACCCGGCACGGATCAAGCAGAATCCTAACACCGTGTTACTCAGTTACCCTTTTCAGTGTTACTGTTTAGGCATATATCTTTACTTTAATAGGTGAGAGGTTTGGTTGGAGGAATTAAAGGGAAGTACCACAGACCTTTAGGGTCTGTGGGAACGGGTTTGCAGAAGGGGCGATTTAGGCCCCGAATCGTTACCCCCCCTAGTATTGAGCAATCATCATTTTATGCTTGTCTTTCATATTCCCCTTTTCCCACCTGCTGTGTTTTCCCTCCCCATTCCCCTCCCTTTGTAGATATTGTATATATCTGTTTGACTAGTTACGCTCTCTATAGCCTACTGCTTGGCACTTCTTGCTGCATCAATAAATGTTCACCTAATACAAATTATTTTTCTATTGGCATTTAACCTATTTTGTAATGTTTCAATCTATTTTGAATGCTGGAAACCTCCATATTCACGTATTAATTTGGTGGGAGGGTCTGAGGTCCCTCTTAGTTCCCCTGCACCATACCTCCATTGATTTCTTTCCTATACACGGTGGAGTTCTGCCCCTCACCCATACTTTTTGTTACTCATATTGAAATGTACCAAAATATTGTTCTGTCATTATAGTCCCTTTTCCTTGAGATAACAGCTATGTTGTGTATAAGGTAGAACGTCCTGGGACAAAATGTTGTATTACAGATAACATAAGTTGTGCAAAATTATTTTTATCAATGCTAAAAGTTTTAATCCCAAATCCATGAAATACCTCAAAGTTTCAAGCAATCATAGGCGTATAGCAAGTTCTTATAGTGCTAATTAAATGAATGGTGCAATTATAGTTAAATGAATAACAATAAATGGTTGAGTAGAGACTGAACCGTGAAGACCCATTCCTCCATGAAATAGCATACCTCTAAACATTAGTTAAGCAATACAGGCATGATCTTTTATTTTCTGCTGACTAATATGGCATTCCCTACTTGTGTATGTATATTTCATGTCATCTCTAGTTCAAAGCAAAAACTTATATGTCAAAATGTGTTCTCAGGTTTTTATTTTTCTAGTGTTCATGACATGAGATGCGTTTCATGCTTGTGCCACACAACGGGATCACGTCACGGGATCTGCAATAGTACAAACGGGCAGTGTGTTTGCCAGGACTCTTCTTTAACTGGTCAAAGGTGTGATCAATGCAGCGACTTATTTTTTGGATTTGACTCTGATATAGGAAGGTATGTAAACATTTATTTGTCATGTTTACTTTACATTTGTAATTTTTAGAACATTTGAATAATGTTAAACACATGGTGACATATATATAAGAGAATTGGAGAAACTGTTATTTTTGTTCTATTATATAGAAACATAAAAATAAACAGCAGATAAAAACCACTTGACTGACCTTTTCTCCCCATTTCCCTATCGTCTGTGAAATCTCACACTCTTAGATTCTTCGCTTCCTTTCATATTTACGATAGCCTTGTGTCTATCCCAAGCGGTTCCCTTACTATATAAGTTGTCATTGCCTCTGTTGGAAACCTATTCCATGAATCCCTGAATAACCCAAATATACTATGACAAACATTGAGTAAGAAAGAATAGTTATGGGGAGCTTACCATGTGAGAAGCTAAGGGCATTAAGAAGAAACCTAAAAGGGATGGAGGTCATAAACATGTTATGTAGAACTCAGAAATTAACTCAGTTCACAATATTGCTGGCAGCAGAGATGTGTCAAATATGTCCTCTTCATAATAATTTTCAGGAACAGTTGTTAAAGAAAAGATGTAAACAGTCACATTTTGCCCATGCAACACTTCAATAGTGCGATAAGGGCACTATAACATGATAACTCTTATTGAAGACAATGGGAGTTTCCATACAATATCCCCCCGATCGGCCCTATCACGTTTTACTGAATAATAACCCCCATTAGTGTAAGAAATAATTTGAGTGAGTTGCAGACAGGCAGCAACATTTTCAGCTCAAATCAAATTACAGCACATCCTGCTTTTTTTGAGAATTAGCTTGAAAGGTGCACAATTATGACATATATATATATAGTCAGCCCCTAATACAGCAATACATTACATTCGGAGATCGTATGAGTCTTGCTGTATTATTGACTTGACACTAATAATTTGAAGACGATGTATGATAAATTATTACTACTTGCTACAATATTAACCAAGCCAATGGCAAATTTGGCATGGGATTTCATAGACTACAAGGCACTGTTTTTTTTAATTTAAAGTAGACAACATTTATGCAAACTTGTGCTATTATGATGTTTTCTATAATCTAATGTGCAATTGGGACCAAAAATCATAGCAGCTACTGTAAAGTATAGCTGATTTATAGACTATTATATAATTATTAGGAGAAGCTGGTAATAATTATTTAACATATAATGGTATGTATCAATTTCTGACTATTTCTGAATTAATGTTAACCTTGTCTGCCAGTGAAATGTTTAATTGTCCATTCCATGTATGAAACATGAATAACAGATTAAGGTATTACAGTAGGTAGGACAAACAGGTAGTGCATAGTGCAGTTTTGAATGTGAGTTAGATATGCTTGCTTTAGTCTCTGCAAAACAGCATGACATGCTGTAACAATCAAATATTCTTACACAAGGAATGATTGAATCCATAGACAGAATATACACGACCATTTTAAGCTATGCTTATCTGTGGCCCTCTACTGGATGGATGTTAAACTATTGTGATCCGATATTAGGTCATATTGTCATGAATGACAAAGTCTTTGTTTACAACAATGAATTTATCAATACATTTTGCAGATTGCTAATTTATATAAATCTTGACAGATTAGTGTTTATGAAATTCACTCGGTAAGTGAAGCACTCCAGCAAGAAAAATGATGATTTAAAATTGATTGCTGGGGAAGTTCTAACTGCACCTGGAGAGTCAATGTAATAAAGGGTTCTCTATATTAATATTACAAAAACCATTTATCCCAGAAAAAAAAAAAATCAATATTGCAATTCATCTTAGTTTGGTTTTCTTATTTCCAAGTAAAAATCATCATCCTTACTATTCATAATGCTTTTTAATAAATGTGAAACAGTTTTGTTACACAAAATCTCTCGAGGAAGCTATTCAATAAAGATGCAAAGCTTAGAGTTTGTTTTGAAAACACTTGAGGCATGTTATGCTTATCACCAAGCAAGAAATCTAGATGTACTATTTATTTCACTTTCAAGAGAAAGCATGCAATCTTGCAGATAATATATTGAATATTTTCAGATATGCATATGCAATGTAACTATTCTGTTCATTATTTTTCTTAAATAAAATTCCAGGCAGATGGCTAAATCAATACATTATCCTACCTTACTTTGTATGAACCATTATATCATCTTTAAACCAGTTTCAACTAAGGTTTTAAATCATATGTATTTGAGCAGCACCAATTAGGACAGGGCTTAATTAAAATATTTACTGTTGAAATGCCTCATAGAATTGTGGAAAAAAAAAACACATGTTCCCTTTGACTTTAACGGAAGATAAAATTCAGAGTCATACAAAATGATGCATTTTATTTATTCCCTCTTGGATATTATTCCATAAAACAAATTTGCAGTCAATGTTGCAGCTTTCGCTTTTATCAGCCTGTTTTAAGGGTGTTGAATGATCACTCAAGAGATCACACAGTGAGAGTTCCATTGGGGTAAAGCCACCATTGCAAAAAGTCTGTGATACTCACAAAATGTATTTGTCTAGTTCTTTGATACTCTGTTTTGCTTTTTTTTTTTCCCCTATAAAGACTGTTATATTAAAATAGATGCACATACAAAAATATATACTTAAAAACAAAATAAATACTTTTCTAATCTATTTTATGTCAATTGCAACATGCAGACGATGTAGACTATATGGCACAAATAATGCTGCTTAATCTTCATATAATCATTGAACATTTTTCTTGCACTTCAACAATCTTTTACAGTTGGACAGATCAACCTAGTTTATGGCCAAACTGCAAGTAAAAAACAGGTTCATCCACCCTTTCAGTTTTGTATACTATTTATTTATAAAATATTTTACCAGGAAGTAATACATTGAGAGTTACCTCTCGTTTTCAAGTATGTCCTGGGCACAGAGTTATGATGAGAAATACATGGTTACAAACACAGTTACAAATACATTTATGTATCTGCATGTTTTTAATCTCTTAGGACACTTCAATTGGCCTAAATTTGTCTTTGGACAATAATGAATAAGTTCCATAGAATTACCATTTCAATAGCCTTGACTCATGACCACTGTCACACACCCACAGTTGTTCTAACCTACAATTATGGCAAAGCACTGCCATCTAATGCACTTTTTCCCTCACCTGCAGGCCGGCTCGGAGTATGGTGGGGCCTAGTGCACAGTGTGTGCACACGGGCCTTCTACCACCTCCAGCGTAAGTATCTCCTCCTGCTACCATGCAACGTCGCATCGCCTTGACCACACAACGTCAAATGATGCTGTCGTGACAATATCATGTGATGTGCAGGACCTCTTTCCCGCCCTCGCGTCACGTGACATCATCAAGGCGTGGTAGCAGGAAGAGATGCCAGCACATTCAGAGGCCCGCCCTCTCCCCTGGCGCAACTTCGGTAATCACAGTTTAAATGATGTAGTGGTTAATTTAACCATCAGAACATTTAAACTGTGATTACCGAAGTTGGGCTGGGGAAGAGCGTGGGGCCTCTGTAAGCGTGGGGCCAGGTGCATCTGCACCGATTGCACCAGCATCAAGCCGGCCATGCTGGTGGGCCAGCTCGAGTCTCTGCACTCTCCCAACAAACCACTTAGATTGTATGCTCTCCAGGGCAGGAGTTCCCTTACCTATTGTCTGATTTTGTTTGTTGCACTTACTGTATTATATATATATATACATACATACATACAGCAGAAAGATCTAGTCATAGTTGTAATTTGAGAGTCAGTAAAACAACTGCAACAGAATGAGATTTCTTGCACCCTTCTAAACTTCATATTTTACTGCTAGTAAAATTATGGCACATAGCAACAGTAGCAAACTTTTTAACATACAGATGCAGCGGCCGTTATCCAAACTATTTCTCGGGTTGAAACATGCACTATAGTGCGTGGTGGTCCGAGATGGTCCTCTGCAGACTAAATGGCTCATCGGATTAACACAGCAGAGGTCCTGTGTGTTAATCCTACCGGGGTTTACCTGTCTGTAAGAGACGCGCAGTAAGAGATAGGCTGAATCAGTCACTCTACCTTTGCGCCTCTATCAGGTGATCGCGGGGTTTTTATTTAATTTTAACACTACAGTATTGTAGCAGGGGATGAACCGCATTGATTTCAGGTCCGGGGACCCCTTACGTCCCGAGTTACAGGCCCTGTTATGGGGTTCCGGTATCCCCTCCATGTTAAAATCCTGTGGGTCAGGCAAATGTTGAAAGGATCTTGGGGAAATCTCGAAAACCAATTCAATAAATGGTCGGATAACGGCCGCTGCATCTGTACCAGAAAAAAAAGACCTCCAGGTTCCTGAGGTACTTTTCTGTTGGGTTATTAGTGTTCTTGCTCCCTGGAACAAAATGTCCGCCAAATGTCCCTTGGGCTGTTGCGGCTTCCTATTAGATGGCCATTTAAATCCCAAGCAGGAGCAGTGATAACTACACTGGTAAGTATATCAGGTTTAGCACAGAGGATCCCCTGGTTTCCATCCTATGAAAAAAAAGTTTACAGTTATGACCTACTAAAACATTTTTTTATTGTTATGGTCAGTGCTTTTTCACTTAAAAAAAATCAATATGTTGCCATTTACAGTAAATCCATGGGGCCAAATATTTCATGCTTGTTTGATTCAAATATTTTGGTTAAAAGAAAAAAGCAACAATGCCCTCCCTGCACAGTAAAATAAACAAAATAATCATGTATTGTATCTACCTTTATTTTTGTAGCTGCCAACCATGCGATTGCAATGCTGCTGGGGCAATAAAGGGCACTTGCCATTCCACAACTGGCCAATGTTTCTGTAAACGATTTGTAAGGGGCTTCAAGTGTGACCAGTGTATTGAAGATGCTAGCAGTTTGGATGTCCGTAACCCATATGGCTGCAGCACAAGTAAGTGAATGTCACTGATATTTTATTTATACCTCTGAAGATGTCTTGCAACCACCACAAGGGCGGACTCCTGGCAGCACATCTCCTGAACTTTGTATCGAAGCCTACAGTCATAATATCATTCCCAGATTACAGGCAACCAAACTGGGACAATAAAGTAATTTGCCCCAAACACACAGATCATAAGTGAATGAGCAAGACTCAAACCCACATACGTAGCACACTATTACAAACTGGTTAAAGGAGTAACACACATAAGTAAATGTTTGGCAACTCAGGATTATTCATTAATAGCAATAGCGCTAATCTGGGTACTATTCCACAGTAACTCCTATTGACTTCAATGGAAGTTTCCATGTGGTAGTACAGTTCCCCAATCAGCACTGTCACAATTTAATGACAACCCCTTTTGTCTCTTAGGGCCTTATTTATATATGTTCCAAAGCAGCTGATTGCGCTGGCATCAACCCTAAACTCCTACTGGCGTCAATGAGAGTTTTTGCCTTATAACAGATGGAATGGACACATCAGAGTAGATTTAATTGTGCCACTATTTTTAAAGGTTCAGTCTTACGTAGGACTACAATGAAATAATGATATTGATAGATGAAACATGTAAAAACTGGGTTTTTGATATAATTAAACAAATCAGATGAGTATTAGTATTTTTAAATCATATTACCGTTTTCCTTTGGTTTCATTTTTGGTACAGTGATGAGATAAGGTGCATATGTCTGTTTCATACTGTATCTGAAGTCCAGACTGGACGAGTTATATTATGAGAGAAATATGAGCAGTAACAATGAACCTGAACTGAAGGTCACAATGTAAACAAACATTATCAGGATAAACTTTCAAAATACTTTTTTTTTTGTTTGTTTTGTTTTGTTTTAATCTAATAAAAATATCACTGGCATTAGTTCAATATGAAACTAAACAACCAAGTCTTTATAGTGCAAATGAAAATAAATAGTGCAATATAATGTGCAGAAAAACTCAGTGAATACATAAACACTGATATCACATATACTGCAGCTCCATGGAACAGGATCATCTGGGGGTAGATGCTTCTTGATAACCTCATATGGAGAAGAAAACACACACGCATGCAATACAGTGCATTAACATTTTACTTTGTACAACAAACAACACAGGGGGGAAAAATGACAACTCACTTTCCACGCTGGTCAAAAGCAGAGAGTGACTTTGGGCGCACTCCAACCCTACTTAGTCAAAGTTGGCAAAAATCACCTATTTTGATTCGGCAAAGAAGTGTGATGTGATACAAATGTTCATAGTACCAAATGATGAAAAGTAAATGGACTATGCATTTTTGATTACTTTCCCTTTTGAAATTCGATTGAATTGCAAAAATAATAATAATAACTATTTTGCCACTTTAAAAAAGTGATATGATAAAAAAAAATTAACCATTGGGGCCATTTCAGTATAACCTTTGGCGCCAAAACTTCGATAGAATTTTTAGGAGATGTTTTGAAGTTTTGAGACGTTCAATCTGAACTGCAGTCGAGCGAATCTCGCCAGGTTTGCACATCTCTAATCAGCATGAGACTTGTGTCCTTGGCAAACAATTGATTGTTATAATGATTAATATACAAAATAACTATGTATCAAAACAACATGCTTTTTAATCATTAAAATAAAAATTCCAGCCTTCGACAATAGGATAAAACCCTCTCAAATTTCTACAATTCATATCAGAACTGCATCTATGAAAATACGGTGTTCACATATCAAACCTTACTATCATCAGAGATATATTTTTTCTGTTCATATTTCCAATACTCTATATGAATTTTTGGCTGTCCCATAACTACCTGCATTACATTTTCCTAATTTTTTTTCTTGCTATTTTCAATTAACTGTTCCTCCTATAACTTTTCCCTGTTTTTATCGAAATAATGGCATTTTGGGGTATGCAATACAGTCATAATTTTGTAGATAACACAAAATAGAAGCGCTGGTGAAATTTCCAAATGTATTTATGATTGTACCTTTGTATTTTAAGTCTGTGCATGAAAAGTCTTACATACAATATTATATTGAATGCCACAGCATCATGAATTAATAACTACAGATATGCTAAATGTTTCCTGAACTTTTCAAAAACGACTATAAATGTGCCTGATTGGCAAAAAGAAATTGAACCAATTTGCAAATGCACAAATAACAATTGCCAAGCTCTAAAGGTCAACATGCAGGTCACATGATCCTGTATACTGTATATACACTGTACAGACATTTTCACAAACTTCTGGCAAAATTGGTTGGAAGCAAGAAGTGATACTGTGTGCTCATTTGCATGTCATTAGCCAGAATCCATAGCTGCAGTGGAAGCACTGTGTGCTAGGAGATACTGGTGAAAGGCAGGGTTGCAGACCTGTGTAAGACATGTGAATGTGCTCACAAGGGGTATTTTTATTTGCAGCAAAATTGGTAAAAGTTTTGTGAAAATTGAGAATTTTGGAGAAATGTGTGCATTTCAAGATATTAGCACCGTTAATTAGCACTGTTAATAACCATGTTTGCATCCTCCCCCAACCCCCTCTCTCCCCCCCCCCCCCACCTCACATCTGGGCATTTCTATTTTTGTATTGATCAAAAAATGTCTTCAATTTTACTTAGCTCCTTATCAACAACCTCCTCCAAAGGGATCTATACTTAACAGTACTGTGATTATCCTCATGTGGAGTCCTCCTGATTCACCCAATACCAACAAGATCAACTATATTTTGTACAGAGATGGACTTGAGATCTATGCCACTACAGACCATCATCCTTACAGTGAGTGTGACATGTTTACATTTGTTTCAGTTTTACTCATTTCCGAAAGTGCTGGGTACCTCACTCCTGTACTAAATCTGCAGCTGACTGCATTCACAAGTGGTACAGTTATTCACACAGTTTGGGATAAGGAAGTACAGCTGTGCCCATCCTTTTGTGCCCATTTATCAATCACAAAGAAAACGGTGTTCTTTGCTTGTTATGGTTGTTGTACTGACATAAAGAATATGCCCAGATGTTTCCTTTAAATATTTTTTTAACACCACGTGTTCTTTTTTGAGAAGTGTCCAAAGGGAAAGAGTTATGTTATTTGAATATTTAGGATGACAATGAGAACTATTATTTTTTTCACCATATTTTTTAAGACAACATTTTTAGCATTCTCAGTCAACAGGTCAGGTTTTAAGGATATCCCTGCTTCAGCACAAGTGGCTCAATCAGTCCCTGCTCCAGCACAGGTGGCTCAATCAGTCCCTGCTTCAGAACGTGACTCAATCAGTCCCTGCTTCAGCACAGGTCTTCGGCTGAAACTCTGATTGAGCCACCTGTGCTGAAGCAGGCATATCCTGAAAACCTGACCTTGTGGTGGCCCTTAAGGACAGGAGTTGCCCACCCCTGTTATAAGCAGAGGTTAACTAACAATACTACAAGCCATTCTCATAAAGCAAAAATGTAATATAGTTGTGTAGATGTTAGGGTATGGAGCTAATTAAATAAAGATAGGATATGAGTATATTTGTGAAAGTGGAGTGAAACTGTCAAAAGCAAATCCTGTTAAGTGACTGTATGAATTGATAAATGGTATCAAATTTAATACAAATAATGCTCTTTAAAAACTAGGTAAAGCTTTCTACTTAAACTGAAACAGATTTCAAATATAAATCTAGCTTTACTTGTTAATTTAATTAATCTAAATACAGTGGTAGAGAAGGTTAGGAAGGTGAGCTGTTAATCTGCTTACACGCTCTTACAAAATTTGAACGGAATATCTGTTTGCTGGTTCATTCAAAGTCTGTATTGTAGCATTTTCAATTCTGATGCATTGCATACTGTATATGTTTCAATTGAACTCTCACGCACTGCATTCTGTATCATTACTTTGTGTCAGGTTACATTGGCCATTTCACAACGCGCTATTGTGCAATGCAATTCTGGGTAAGCAGGGTTCCTCTGAACCCTTGGTTTCCGCGGGCATCCCTAAAGGGTTTCCTGCAACTTTCTGGTCAAATGAAAATGGTATCAAATACAGAAGAATTTACAATGCATCTGATCTTAAGTGTGCTTTTAGAGTGGGTTTGGGGTTCCTCAGAATTTCACTTGGTGATAGTCCAATCATCAAATTGTAAAGTTCATCATCAGATAAAAATGGTGGTAGTAGACAATGCTACAAAATATTATATCCCCACCACCAAATTAGTATGCATACTGTATTGTTATTTTATTACTTCAACAAGTGGTGTCCTGGATCTGAAAAATAGATATGGTTGAATGTAGCAGAAAAATAAATAAAAAATTGTAGCCACAGAGGTTACAAATAGGAAGGACTACCTTCTTATGGACGTCAGAGGGAGGCTGAAAATATTCTGGTCAGCCTGCCACAAATTGGCTGTTTAACTTTTGTAACAAATTGCATTTTCCTACTCCACCTCATATCCTCTGGGTATATTAAGGTTAATGATCAATGCTTTACTTTAGTTTTTCTCCAGAGTAAAAATGCTACACTCTTATAATGTCATATTTCCATTAGTTAAATGAATATACTATATTACAAAATTAGCTTTATTGTTGGTATAAGTAATCTGGGGCCAAATTACAGAAATAATTGATATTGGTGTGTGAAAACCTACATAACTTTACTAGAGGACAGGTAGATTCACAAATACTTGTGATAAAGCAAAATATTTCAAATAAACCTGTACCTTAATCATCAGTTTTGCTAGAATTGAACAAATTGTTCACCGTAATGCGAACAGACATTTTACAGAGGAAAGAGTATGTACAATATCACTAAGCAATGCTACAGTACATCAGCTACAGTAGCATTTACATTTACAAGCACTTACAGTAACTCATTTAGTGCCAAAAGCATTGCAGAGAAGTCCTAATGCTAAAAGTTGGTCTTTGATAATACTGAAATTCCATTAAATGTGTTAATTTTTCAAACTTTTACAAATATATATATATATATATATATATATATATATATATATATATATATATATAAAATCAGAAACAAGGCACTCACAAAATAAAGAATAATGGCAAAGGGAGGGTGCATTCTGTCCAAAAAGATACAGATAAAGGAAAAAAGGGACAGGCACTCCTATATGCAAAACTGTGACATTTATTGACTCAACGTTTTGGTCCCCAGTATATAACAGTCGAGTTAGTAAAGCACTCGCCAATTGGATTATTTTTCTTCTTTGTTGCTGGTGTTGGAATGGAGACAGTGGCAGAGACCCCTTCCTTGCCTGAGAATGCTGTCGCAATGTAGGGATAGAAGATTTCTCCTCTGCACACAGACATTAATCAGGTGAGTGCAGGGGTATATATGAAAAATATAGAAAACACACAATAGTGCATATAGGTTTGTGCCAGTTTACGGACTTGGTCTATGAATCTACAGGGGATATACTCACATATTCCCCATTCTTTTAGGCATTTCCTAAATCTGTGGCAATGGTGTGTAGTCCTGTACCCGTTTCAGTCTTAGAAAGGGATGACCTTCATGAATAAGGCGTTTCACCGGCTTGCGGTTTCATCAGGAGCTGTGAAGGACGCTAACACGGTGCTGGGATTCAACCCGGAAGTGCGCGAGCCGGCTCGAGAGACGCAGAGAACGCCGAGGAGAGGAGCGGTGAGAGCGCTGTTGATCCCAGTCTGCTATTTTCTGATATATCGTATGCTTTTAATGATCTGACACCATGTGAGTGTATTACTTTTATTTGTTTTATTGATAAAATTATTGTACCAGTCTGCACTATTGTTTTTTTCTACCTTGTTCATGAAGGTCACCCCATTCTGATAGTGAAAAGGGTACAGGACTACACACCATTGCCACAGATTTAGGCTATGCCTAAAAGAATGAGTATAGGAGTATAAGTATATGCGTATGAGAATGAGTGAGTATATCCCCTGTAGATTCATAGACCAAGTCTGTAAACAGGCACAAACCTATTTGCCCTATTGTGTGTTTTCTATATTTTTCATATATACCTGCGCTCCCCACGACCTGGAAAACTGCAAAACGGGATTGAAAAAGCAATCCGCAAAGGGTTTGAGCTGCAACCAATGGTTATCGTTTATTTATTTTTCACCACAAAATTGTTTTGAATATATTATACTTTACCTGATTTTCACTTTAGTATCATAAGTATCACATGAAACCATCTTATTTAAAATCTTGACTTATTTTGGTATAAGCGCGATTTTTTTGATAAATCAGGTGAGCCTGACGAAGGGGAGCATCCCCGAAACACTGTGTGACCTTTTCACTGTCTGCAAGAATAAACTATGAAATATTAAACCGATTCCTGATTAATAAGTCAGTGTGCAGAGGAGAAATCTTCTATTCATATGCAATGTGTATATATATATATACACACACACACACACACACACATATATATATATAAAAACTTAAAATTAATGTATTATTTTTGTTTTTGTAACTTACACTCTGTAACTGAACTTAAAGAAGCAATCCTGCCTACTTATTTTTGGAGGTTTCCTGCAGGGTCCAGTGACCTTTCCAATTCCCTAGATACTTACAGTTTTACAGTCGTTGCCAGTGTTAAAACTTCCATTTGGTAAATGAAAATAGACACGAAATCTCAGGGGTCCAGCGGGCCAATAAGAAGCTTCAGTGGATGATGTTGCAGCTTCCTATTCACTTGGGTGCCATCTTTGGAAATTCAGGAAGTAAACCTACAGCTAAAACGGTAAGTATCTCGGAAACCAGTGGTTCACTGGAGCTAAAAATAGTGCCGTTCAGCTCCGGAGGACCACACCGTTCCAATTAATGTCCAAAACGGCCGGGATTACTGCTTTAACTAAGAAATTGAACCTGCTAGTGAGCTACTGCCACACAATAAGTGTTGTAAAATTGTTTTCATTGATATATTAATGTTGGCAAATGTGAAAAATATTGTCGAGTTTGAAAATCAACACAAGGAATATACAGTTAGTAGTTACCCAATATGCAGTTAGTAGTATTTATCAAATATAACCCTGTTGCAAAGAGGGGCAAAACTGGTGCAAATATCTGCACCAAATTTATCAAAGAAAAAGATCTTGGAAACAACAGGATTTTTGCCTTGATAAATTTGGTGAGTTTTTTTGCTCCACTTTTGCAGCTGAGAGACATTGATATATCCGCCACATAGGGTTTTATGTCTCAAGATAATTTTGGAGCAAATCCGGGGGACTTTTAATCCTGCACCTACACAATGTATCAAAATATTGTGTCCCAATTTGCCCCTGTCTGCCCTAGCTTGCACTATGAGGAGTAGGCAAGAAGTTACATGATGCACAGATTATAATGAGAGTGAGATGTACAGTATCACATTCTGCTTCTATCTGTGCCATATTTTTTTCCCTTTTTACTTTCTCCCCAAATCCTCCATATCTGAAGTGACGTAAGTCTAACATTGTGCATCTGATGTAACAAACTGTTCTTACTTATGCCACAACTCTGCTCCAAAAAAAAAATAGAAGTGCGTCTATACACACTTTTCTGTATGTTGATGCATAGACTCCATACTTGTTACTCACAGGGTAGGCAGAAAAAAAGCCTAGTTTGTGCTTATATTGCTCCTCTTCCCTTTAAGCTTAATGCCAACTCAAAGCACAGAACCCAACATGATTTCTTGTGCAAATATTTAGCCATTGCTGCTGTATTATGTTTGCCAGAAGATGTTGTAGACAGACATGGCACCAGATGACTGATTTAAAATAATCTTCTTCAATGTATATTTGACATGGTGAACTGAACTCTATTTTTTATATATTTGGCTTAGGTCCTCAAAGTTATACAGATATATCTTTATTGCCGTATACTGCATACTTCTATTATGTCGATGCAAAAAATGTGCATGGATTTGCCAGCAGTACCACAGTGATGTACAGAACAAAGGCTGGGGCACCGATTGGAGACATCTATTTAAATCACATCAGTCCTGCTGGTCCATACTCCGCCTCATTAAACTGGACAATAACTTCAAATGAATCTGGTCCTATAGAGAAATTCAGATTAATAAACACATCAACAGATTCACCTCAACCCAATGTCTTTTATGAAGGGCCTGAGACTTTAGTGACTGTTCACAACTTGGCACCCTTTAAAAAGTATAATTTTTCAGTCCAAGCATGTACCATTGAGGGCTGTCTGCAGAGTTTGCCTGTGACAGTAGTAACAGGGCAGGCTCCTCCCGCATTTCAAAACCCACCAGTGATGCAAAACTCCAGCTCAACAGACCTCCATTTACAGTGGTTCCCACCATTCCAAGCAAATGGTAAGATTATATGGCCTGTTGTCATTTTTTTCCAGGTTATATGTTTATACCGTATGTTTTGCTCAGTGATGTTAACTATAGGTCTTTTTTTGTGCTTGGATCTATTCACTTATACAGTACATAAAAATAAAAACATTTTCTTTTAAGCACATTTTTGTAATATTTGTAACTGGTTTGTAATAATCACTGATTTGCTTTGGTTTTTTTTAAAGTCCACGGTAACATTATTCTAACAAACCTGGTTGATTTCAAGTCTGTCATGAAATTGTTTTAATTCATATATTAATTTTAGCAAATATGAAAGAATTTCAGGTTTGAAAATCAACACAACTAGAGTGAAGTAGTTTAAGTAGGTTTAAGTATATATCAAGTATATATTAAGTAGTCTTAAACCAATATAAATACATAGATGTTTCGTATAGGGTTATAAAAAAAAAGCATAGTTTGCCCTCCTTGCTCAACTTCCCTTTAAACTTAAGACCATCTCAAATCAAAAGGTCCAAACTGATTTTCCATACTCAAATCTAAGGTTAACTTACAACAGTTCTGCTTGTCACTAACTGGGGCATAGTTCTTGCTGTAGTGCAATTTTTCTCAATTTTACAGACACATTTATATTTAATTTTTGCCTCAATATCAAGGACAATTATTTGTAGAACAAGCCATTCGTAATGTTTTAGTACAGGTAATCTTAATTTCCTAAATCATTCCTGATTAAACATGAAATAAAAAAAAAAAACAACTTAAAAATGTATGGAACAAAGAGGGGAGGAGACAGAGAGACAGCAAGGAGAGGAGAAGAGACAGCAAGGAGGGGAGAGGAGACCCAGTGGGAAAGACAGCAAGGAGAGGAGGAGAAGACAGAGAGAGAGCACAGAGAGGAGGAGACAGATGAATGACAAGGAGGAGGGAAAAGACAGCAATGGGCACATGGGGCAGGAGGGAGTGCAAAGAGAGGAGAGGACAGACAGCAAGGTCAGTAGGAGGAGGAAACAGACAGACAGCAAGGAGAGGGGGAGACCGATGAGATGAGTAGAAGATGGGGGAGTGTAGTGTGCATAGAGAGGAGCAGACACAGTCAGGCAGGGAGTGCAAAGAGAGGGGAGTAAACTGCAAAGAGGATGAGGGCATAATGGAGTAGAGTGAGGTGGGGAAGAGGGGACAAGAGACAGCAAGACATTACAGGAAGCGGTGAAAACAAAGAGTAATATTTAATTAATAACCTTTAAGATCTGCTAGATCGGCGCATTTTACATTGGGTACAGCTACTGTAGTTATTTATTAATCAATTTGTACACAAAACATACATTATGTTTCCTACAGACAACAATGCTCCAGAAGTTCTCTGGCACATCAGGAACAATCATTTCCTATTTTCTTCCATCCGAATTGATTGTCAAGTTCTTTAAATAAAAAAATATTTCTATTTATTTTTACAAAGATTTTCCCCTTCACTTTAACACTGTAGTAATCAGAATTTCTTTCTGCTTTTCACAGCACTAAAGTTTCAAAACTGATTTTTTTTTTTAAGTTAAGTGGAACGTATCTTGTGAAACAATCCTGTCCCTTTTATGGAGATGTGTCCCTTCTGCTGCCTGAAGTAATATAAGTGTTTTCATTCCACCTTTGGAAGGGAGTTGAAAGCCATGTGTAGAGTGAAATCACAAGGTGTCGCCTGTGTAAAACTGAGCACTTACTGCAACACTTTCATAATGGAATAATTTATAGAGGAGAAGAAAACAGGGCCGATCACAACACTTCTATTACTCCCAGCAGCATGGGGTAGAAGGCATGTAGGAAAAAGAGAGGAGCTGGGGCCACAATCAGTTAGGACCACAACATTTAAGTATTATTTGGGCTTTGGACCCAAGCACTGTACTTAATTCTATTTCGTTCTATTCACGTCTCATGCTAATTTGATTCTGCAGTTACATTCTTTGGCAGTATTTTCTATTTTTGCTACTGTTACCAAACACAAGCCAAGGTATTACAGCTAAGCTGCTAGCAAAGGAACCTTTTGCACTAGGGGTCTTAAGTGTTATTAATATACTTAAGGCTTTGCCTATAGTGCCGCCGACGGCGACAACATGGGTGACGTCACCCGTCGCCGTCGACACCGGCGAAAGTTATGTTTCGCCGGTCGACCGCATCGCGGGATTCCCGCAATTTGATTTGTTTAAGGGCCGTCACGTGACGCGACGGCCCTTGAAAAATCTAATTTTGCCGGTGGCGTGTTTTCGCGACGGCGACGTCGCTCCGTTGCTCCGTCGCTTGTCGCCGTCGCGTGCACTATAAGCGCACCCAGCGGCAATGCTTTTGTTTTTGGGCGAATTCGCGTCGCCGTCGCCGGCACTATAAGCACAGCCTTATAAACACGCAAGATCGGTTTGTACAATAACGTACGCAAAGGTGAGCTCACAAGCTTTGGTATATAAGGAGCTGTGCTTTCTTCGTTAGGATATAGTGATGACTAGTTATTTTGAAAAAAAAGTTGCAATTTTATGAGAACGTCAGCAAAAAATAGACATTCTCTATTTATTATTTTTAGCCAATTTGAAATAAAGATTTTATTATTAGCAAACATGTTGATGTTTTTATATTTTAACTGCATTTTTTTCAGTTCTCTAGTATTAGTATTTGTGGTATAATATTCATGTCAGTGACGTTCTAAAGTTTATATACTTTATTGAAATCTGTTTTTCAGGAATTATTATAAGGTATGAACTCTACATGAGAGGTGTGGCATGGTCAGATGGCAATCATATTGCGCCTGAGAGACGGGTTTTCCATGCCAGTGGGTGGCTCAACCCCCAGCCAGTTGTGGAGTCTCAAAATGAAAATGCATTAATGCCACCTCCAACCAGCGCAACAGTCAGTAATTTAGAGCCAAACACAGAATATGAGTTTTGCATTGTAACAACTAACATGGCTGGCATTACAGCCTCAGAATGGGTAACCATGATAACTGCAGAATCAGGTAATATATACTTAGCTCAGTCATTTTCAATACATTAATTACAAAAGAAAGTGTTGTAAGTTAAAACAAATGTAAATACAGGTTTCAACGCCCCAATTAAGCTGCAACTCAGTAGCATATGCGCAGAGTATGTATTTTAATTTGCCACCACACTCCCTCCATGAAACTGGTGTACATCACTGATGGACTCTAGCCCAATGCTGGCCTCTGTAACATGTAAAGAGCTTGTTTAAAGAGACGTCATGTTCGCAACCTCTTGGACCATGCAGATAAAAACAGTCGTTTTTACTGTTATTCTCCTAATTTCTGCCAATACAATAATCATGGGGACAAAAGGAGTCAGTTGTAGCAATGCTCAGAGTTCCTTACCCGGGTGGGCTTGAGACATGAAGTTGTATTTTCCGGGAACATAGATGTAAAGTAAATATGTGCCCCTCTCTCTCTCACTTTCTCTATATCCTTATGTGTAGGCATATACAGTGGTGTGAAAAAGAAAGTACACCCTCTTTGAATTCTATGGTTTTACATATCAGGACATAATAACAATCATCTGTTCCTTAGCAGGTCTAAAAATAAGGTATATACAACCTCAGATGAACAACAACACATGACATTTTACACCGTGATATGCTAGTGAGAGAGAGAGAGAGAGAGAGAGAGAGACAGACGGACAGACTTCAGCAATTTTGTTTTAATTCAACTATGTCCTTTTCAAATACACTGAGTGGATTATCGTAATTGCTTCATTAAAGGTCTGTAATGGATACAAAGTATCCCATTCGAAAGCAAAACAATAGTATAAAGTGATAGTCTCTGGCAAATGTCACCTTACAGAAAAAGGTGACAATCAATAATGTTAATGAAAATAGCAGCACAATAATATAAATAATAATAATAATAATAATAATAATATATTGTATTATGGCATAAGGCACGTCTTATGTTTATATTAATATTGTGCTTCATTAAGGGTGCAATCTGTTTACCTGGGACAAGTTTTTATGTCTGTATGTATTTCTTTTAAAGTTTTGTTTATAATAATGTGTATTCAAAATAGCTTATGTTTGTACAGTAATGGGGTTTGCTATAAGGCTGTTTAACTTTGACAGTTAATTGTGTGGCAATGTGGTGTACCACACAGATATGCCCAAACCTTGACCCAAACTGTGGACCCCACAGTAATTTTCCCCTTTATCTCTTTGATGCCTCAGTCCAACACTGTTTTGTACTCTACTGTACTACCTCAATACAACTCACTTGACTCAAAAACATTGTTTTACTTTTTGGGAAATTGCCTTTGCATTTCTTTTGATATTTTTCTCATGTCCTCATGGCCAATTGTTGAAACATTGGCTTAAAGTACAACTTTCTTGGCTATTTAAATAATAGCTGCCATTGTGAAACTAGCTTAAATAACTAGAACTTCTTCAGGATTCTTTTTCCTTGTGGTTACTGTATGAGTCTGAAACAAACGTAATATGTATTGCACAGTGAAAGACATTTAGGCTTTAGTTAGACTTCTAATTCTCTATTTGAAAAGACATTGAATGTATTTTCCGGTACACCTATTGCAAACTAATTACAATGTGTAATGTAATGTGGAGCTATACTACTCAACTTTAATATATATTTCTGTGTAATCAGTGTTGTAATAATCTGTGCAATCCACAAAGATGATGACAAAAGAAAAACTGGACATGTTGCAATCAATTTGCAAAATCAAATGACAAACACATGAAGTGAAGAAGAAAATTGTTAAGAATTCTGAACAGTTCCGACCCCTTGGTGTAAGACAGTGAATACAGCTGTAACTAACCTGACACAGCTGATTTGCAATCATGGCCTAGATAAAACATATGTCCCCTTAGTCAAGACCTGGGCGTCAGAATTAAATTCCCTGTCACAATCCCAATGTCTTCATCCTGGCTCTTCACATAAGTAATGTACTATGCTTTCCATAAAATATTTTTCTTGCCAATTAAATTACTTTCTTTCCATATCCCTATGTGGCTTGGTTTTGAACCATGGTAGTTTTCATCTCTTACCAACCCGTCTGACGTACACCTTAATGTATTCAAGTTTCTATCCTATCTCATATACTGTACACTACTTTTCACTACTGGTCACACATTCAGATCATTTTGTATTTTTCTGATCCAATCTTGATGCTAACCGTGCAAAATTCCAGTTGCTCATCTTGGAGCCATCACTATTTTGTGTGTTCCATTCTGGAGATATGACCAAAAGAACTGGACACAATACTTTAAGTTTGCATTGTGCCAAAGCAAATTCTGCTTCTTTTTGCTGTAGCGTTGACATTTTTCACTATTCAAGCCAACAATTATATTACATTTATTTTTGTTTAGCTCCCGTCTTCATGCCACCTCCTTCAGTATTTCCACTTTCATCACAGTCTTTAAATGTGTCCTGGGAAAGAGCTAACAACAGTTTTGCCAGAGGCAAGATAATCGGCTATACGATCAATGCCATATCGGAGCACATGCCTGATGAATCCCACACAGAAGCAACTTCAGAGGTACATTTTTGAAAATGATATTATATCCTTTGAAAGTGACAATATTGCATTTTACATGTGTATGCTCAATTGTTTGAAATGAAAATGTTAAAGCCGTTGAAAATGTTATTTTGTACATGTAAAAAATTAATGTCTGCCATATATATATATTTTCATTGCTATATATATATTTATATTTTTGCAAAGTTCACATAGGCATAAGACGCATAAGACAAGAAAAAGAAACAACATAGTGTAGTATGTTTAAACTTCTAAGAGCCTTCCTTGTAGAATGTAAGTATTACACTCACAATGTTGCTTCTTGGTTTAAGGCATATAACTAAGAATGAACATCTTGATCTGGTCATGGTATGGGAATTTGATCTGATTTCCATGACCAGGGAGGCGTGAGCTTCTCCCTTTTCAATACCTACACATACAGTGGCATACGAATAATGAGAAACAATCTGGAGGTATAAAGGCAGCAGCTTTGTTTATTTCTAAATAGAGATAGGGTAACTGCTAGTCCCTGCCAGAATGCTTGGTAGTGGGTTAGGTAAACTGGCCGCCGGGCCTAGGCTCCCGGAAGTTCGTCCCGGCTACTTGCTTGATTCAACCCCCAGCTGTAACAGACCCGAGCCCCTTCTGGCAAGGACAAGCACTTCCTCCCCCTCTCCCCCCCCAACTGCCGCCACTGACGGCCCTATTTAACAACCACTTAAATTAGGCCCGTACCGCCAGACTCGCAATGACCTTCTCCACCCCCGCTTGATCACGTCTGATATTCACCTGGGATCCTAAACCCCTCCCTAAACCCTTCTAACAGTACTTGTCTGCCCCTTTTTGGGGTATTTTGCCAGCCAGGGTGCCATTGCCTCTATGGATATTGGCATTGCCGCCCTCCTGGCCAGTCTGCTGTCTTGTACCCCTAAAGCCCTTAGTGTCCCTCTTGAAGCATCTTGTCTCAGTATGCTGGCCTCTGCAAATGGCGCAGGCGTTTTGAAAATGACAGTTGTCGTATTCACATTTGGACTCATTGAAAGCCCAACATATGCCTGGCCATTTACCCGTTGTGCGCCCCCCACTGCCGAGTGCGCTTGAAGGCCCCTCGCCATGCGTCCCTAGTGTTGCTCGCCCTGAGAAAGGGCGTTGCCCCACCTCCCGAGCTATGTTCCAGGTATAACACTACGTCATTCGAATTCCAAGAAACCACTCCCTTATTGGCCTCCATGCTCTGCCTAAATTCCACATCATATGTCCACCACCCAATGCCCCCGTACTTCTGGAACGCTTTCCTAATTATGTCCTGGTACTTGAAAAGTTCCGAGCATAAATGTGGGTCCTTCTCCCCACAACCCCTGCCAAGATCCCGAAGGCATGTGCCCAATTTTGAAATGTGCGTGGAAAAAGACGCCTCTCCACATCCACTTTCTTGGCCTCCCCTTTCTTGTCGGATTTAGCCAAAGCCTCCCTCTAGCCCGGGAGCAAAGACAGCATATCTACGTATTCCCCAGCCGAAATTTTATCTCTCACTTCCTTTGACAAATGTGCGCCTAGGGACCGGGAGATGGTCATGCATGAGTCCTCTTACGCAAAGTCTGACAACCTTTTAACCTCTGATGCTGCTGTTGGTGTGCCCGGGCCTGCCTCCCGAGCTATGCTTGATGGCGTGGCTGTACCTGCGCTCTGAAATCCGCTCTGAGTGGGCAATGCTGGAAGAGACGCTGCTGCTGGTGTGCCTGTGCTCTGCCCTAAGGTTGCCAGCGCAGCTGTGCCTGTTTCTTGAACTGTAACTTGCATGGGCAAAACTGCAGTTGATGCTGCTGCTGTGAACTCAGCCAATACTTGATTACATGCATACCCCGGGTTAAGGACACTCACTTTAAGTACACTCACGAGTAAGGACATATCGCCCAATAGGCAAACGGTAGCTCGCGCATGCGCCTGTCAGCACATCCTGAACAGCAATACAGCTCCCTACCTGTACCAAAGCTGTGCGCAAGCGAGGAGACTACAGACCCTGTTACAAATGCGTTATTTACATCAGTTATGCATGTATATGACGACTGCAGTAAAGTACATGCATTGATAAGTGGAGAAAAGTGCTTCACTTTAAGTACATTTTCGCTTTACATACATGCTCCGGTCCCATTGCGTACGTTAATGCGGGGTATGCCTGTATGTGGTCATGCTGCATCTGCCGTCTATGTCCACGTGCCCCCCCCCGTGCTTCCCTTAGCCAATGCTGCCTGCGCAGGTTCCTGTGTCAGTCCCCCTGCTGGGTCTAGCCGCCCAAGGTTGCCCTCCCCCCCGCTCAACCCCACTGCTGGAAACCCCTGAGTCTCGCCTGACTTCCCTGCATCTCTTAAGTGAACCGTGGATTAAAGCGTTGTCACTGGTAACAAGGCCAACCTTACCCCCTTCATTATAGCATCAATCATTCGTGCCTCAGCATCACCGATGTCCCAGAATTCGTAACCTGAGGTGGTGGGTTACTGGCAAGACCAGCATGGGCTTGACATTCTTTGCCGCTTACCCCTTGACACCCTTGTCCCCTGTGGCGATGCGAACCACCTGTCGGGCTCCCCCCCGTGCACTCTACGTCCGGCCTTCCGATCAAATGTCCACCACGGCGTCCAGAGTGTTTTCAAACTGTAGACAACGTAGTGCCACCGCCGAGTAGCGAGGGTGACCGTGTCCCAGCCATCTCCAACCTCTCTGAAAATACAAAGTGAGATTGAACCCCCATCGGTTTGTCAGATACAGACGATGGCCTTGAATAGTCGCGCGTTGCCCTGCCCTTTCCCGCTCTCTGGAGCTACCAGCAACTTCCAGCCCATCTGACCTTGCTGCCTGAAGCTGACCCCCCACCGTCTCGTTGCTGACGGACGATGGCCTTACTACCCTGCTCCTACTACCAGTTTTGGATCTACCCGCAACTTCCAGCCTGTCTGACCTTGCAGACTTAGGCCAAACCCCCACCACCTCGACCATGACTGGCGGTGGCCTTATGTACTTGTGCGTTGACAAACCCCCTTGTAATGCTAGTGAGTGCTGTGGTCCGTGACAGGGACCACCCTCATCAATTGACGCTGGCCACGCCTCAGCGCATGTCGCTGCGCAACCGCCTTGTTTGCTCATGCTCTCTGGTCCACTCGCCCATCCTTGCTTGCTCTCAGCTTCATGTGTCAGAGCATTCAGCTGCTGGGACCATCCCTCTTTATGGTTGTGCGCCTCCGCAAGTAGCTATGTATGATCAACCAATGTCGTGTGTGCGCCTCGTCTGTGCCGATGTACATGATGACCAAGAATCCCGGATCCAGTGGATTGTTGCTAGAACAACTAATTCCTGCCTTAATAACACAAAAATATTATGTTTACAATTGTTTGCCAACTTCCTTGACAACCCAATCAACCGTCTCCTCCTCTGTCCGTGTCATAACCACTTGTTTGTTGTCTCCTCACTTTTTTTTTTTTTTTGCACACGTTGTCCTGCTGCTTTATCCAGTTCTGGAGCTACTTGCAACTTCGAGCCCGTCCGACCTTGCAGACTGAAGACGAACACCCATCATCTCAATGACAGACGATGGCCTTAGGTACCAGCACGTTGACATACCCAAGTGCGACACTAAAGAGCATTGTGCCTTCCAATGCTAAAGCGCATTGTGGTTTGTGACTGGGACCACCCTCAGCGCTTTGTTTGTGTGCCATTTTTTTTGCACACCCCTCGAACATGCAGCGCCTCCAAATGCATCTGCCAAAACATGCTGCATCCCATGCGCATGCCTAACCTATAACATGCTGCTCTAGCAATGCATGCCCTTGAACCATGCAGTGCCGCCAAGCGCGTGCCCAAAAAGTGAACAAAATAAGACGCAAACAAATAAAATTGATATTTTGTGAGCAAACTCAAATGCAGGCTAAACACCTGCGGTAGCCCAGACCGCAAAACACACTAAACTAAACAAACTGGTGTTTGTGGCGAAAAAAGGAATGTGAATATAACACTGCAATATAACCGTGCAATAAACCCAGTGAATATAAATAGACACTGATATCACTTATGCTGCAACTCCATGGAACAGGGTTTCCGAAGTGGTTCCTCCTAGAAAAACCTCATGTAGAAAAGAAAGCACAGATGCATGCAATATGGTGTATTAATATTTTACTTTCATTGACAAACCACACAGGGGGGAATGGACAACTCACACTTTCCGGGAGAGGAAATCAGACCCCTGGAGGTACCCTCGCTGAGTGCCGGTGGTGCTGAACGCAATCCCCATTCCTACAGGAGGGATTTAGCCAGCTTCTACGCTCTCAATTATACACTTCCCCACACCCACTGAAGTGGCAGAAGGGCGCAAAAGCCGCCCACGTGCCGACATTCCCCATGCACGCCAAGAACGGCGCTGTGCCCGACCCATTTGTAACCCTCCCCCCGTGGTGACCCGTGTGTACCCCTCACCCCGTAGGGACGCATGTGTAGCCCCTCTTCTGGATGGTGTCCCAAGTGTAGCCCCACATCTAATATAGGAAACGGACATAATATAGATCTGGTATCAAAAAATTTATAAGGAATGAAATCGCACTTACAATTTCGCTGTAAAATTAGGCATATTCTGTGAAACAGAAGTTTGCAGAGTGTAAGTTTTATTAATTTTGTAAACAAAATATTTTTTCATGAGCTAATTGATAATATGATATATATATATATATATATATATATATATATATATATATATATATATATATATATATATATGTAAGGGGGTCACCCCCGGTTCCCCTGATCTTCCTTTGCCCTCTGCCTTACCCCTGTGGCAGTGGGGGAAGGGGACGGCAACTGCTCCCGGCGGGCACCGCCCTCTTGGTTGTGGCACGCGCTTCGCCCATGCGCAGTAAAGATCGCGCACGCGGTCCCTATAGAAAAGAGCTGTAGCAAGAACTACAATTCCCAGCAGCCTCTGGGGAATGCACTTTCACCCTTGTCACAGGCAGCATTGAAGCCAATAGAGCTGGCAGATTCTCATGCTGCAGAGTTGCAACAATGTTGTGTGCAGACAGGGTTTTTGTCAGTCAGAGCCAGGAGCAGCCAAGGGAAGGAGGTAGGGTTCAGGGAGTCAGGAACTCCCTGTAGTAGGCCAGCACCCCCAGGGCCCGAGATAGCTAAGTACCCCAATATAGTGAGTGTTGCCAGGGACTGCCATAGGTTAAGGGACCCTGTCACTCAGGTTTGTCAGTTGGAGTCAGGGAGCTGTGAGGGAAGGAAGGGTGCGGGGAGCGAGTGCAGCTCCTGCACCCATATAGGTATCCACACCCCAGGTAGGCCCCAACTCCCCACTAGGTTAGAGGGTAAGTGCTGAGGGAGGCCCAAGATAGGGACGCTGCCCTTAGTGTAGTGCTGCCTTGTCAGAGTCACGGCTGTCAGTGCTGTGAGGTCTGATAGGCAGGCACAGTGTTGTGTAGCACGTTGGCTGCACACATCCAGTGGGTCACAGCTTGTTGCTGCAGGCGCTGGGATTAGTTTAGTAACAGTCAGGACTGGGAAGAGTTAGGGGAGTGGGGCAGGTTATTAACCCCTGTAGACCCCTAGGAGATTCCCCCAAAGCCATTGCAGGTTGCTGTGCTGTAGGGACGGCCTATAGTATAGCGCGTGTCACTTAGTGCTGTAGGGACAGGTCCTATGTTAGGGATCCTGTCACAGTAGGGTAGATTAGATAGGGACACAGCGGATGCTGCGGTTCCTGCTAAGAGGTTCGGATCCAAGTGGGGGTCCTCAGAGACTGTTTCCAGGGTGGGATCGCCCTCGGCGGTCCGCGTGCAAAGAGTCCGGTTGGGGATCAGATAACATCATCCTACGACTGATCCTTTGTGAAGTTGTTGCTGATCCGAGCACCGGAGTGCTCGGCAGGTACTATACAGTTCTAAGTGCACCAACGGGCCCTTAGTGTAATTGTGGCTGCGCAGTCACCCATTGCCTCTCTCTGCAAGAGTGCGGGACATTGGGTGGGGTTCTTTGGACACTGGGTGGGATCACCTGGTGTTGGGGAAGCGTCCTGCGGGACGTCGCAGTAAGTGTCCCCTCGAGAGAGGGACACCTGTTCTGATATGTTATGATGTTATTGCTGTGATATGTGTTATATGCTGTTCCCAGTAAATGCTATTAGTTATTATATATATCACTGTGTGTGAGTATTGATTATTTGTATGTGTCCTGCGAGGAACCACTCCCCCTATGGTGGGAGCCATCGCAGGTGGAGGCGCTGAATTGAGTAAGTGGTTACCCCTAGTATATAGTGCCCCAGGTTCCCTGTGGCGGAAGCTCAGCCCTCCTGTGAGCCAACAGGTAACGCACCACACACCTGGTAACATTGTATGTTCCCTTTCACCCCACACTATATCTGCGATTGGGGGGGGGGGGGGATACCCGTTACATATATATATATATATATATATATATATATATATATATATATATATATATATATATATATATATGGAAAGTCTGTTGATGGCACTCAAAATAGTCATATAAGTTCAAGGTGCTTGTCCCATACACATAATGTAAGCGATATTACCTTTCTTGCGGCAGGTAAGTAGAGACAGCACTCCAGCTGGGCATCTCGTTTTTGTCTACATGCCTGAATACATTGATTTTGTATCATTCTACTGGAGTGCTGTCTCTACTTACCTGCCGCAAGGAAGGTAATATCGTATATATAAATATATATATATATATATATATATATATATATATATATATATATATATAAAAGAAAGAAAAAGAAGCGCCAGCTCCATAGCATACTACTGTAAAAAACGAGGAAATCTTTATTTAAGCATAGAGTAGTCACCAGGACCTATACTCACATGGTAGGTAAAAACACAATCATTTGAGACAATCTGTGAAAGCAGCGGGTCAGCGCAGATGGATGGACAGACAGGTGGCCAGGATCAGTGGGTAAAAAGTCAATAGTCAGTGTGGGAGAACAGTCCACAGAATACCTCTAATGCAGTGATGATCTATGAAGCACAACGGTACTCCTAACAGCTTGTGGAGTGTGTAGTGCCACGTCCTCCTGTGGTGATAAGATGTCTCCTCACTGCGTTCACAGCAGCAGCAGCTGGTAAACAAGGCTGCTGTGAATCAACTATGGCGGCGCCACAAGGAGCAGAGGGAAGAGGTAGATGTGAAACTGCAAAACTTCCTGATAGTAGCACACCAAACTTCAGTCCTGGCCTAGCTCAGCCTGTCGATTGCGCGTCACCGCATGCTGATGTCACACGCCAACGCGTTTCATCACGATCAGTGACTTTCTCAAGGATAGACAGTAGTAGTGAATGCCAGTTTATATAGGGCAATGATTACCTATCTAAAGTACAAACAGGCTGCAGACAGTCTATGTGTGATAATGAAGAGTCCCAGAGTGTTAATAAAGGATATATATATATATATAAAATAAACATAAAAGGGACCATAATAAGAAAACACAGATCATTATGATGAACAGACAATTAACACACATAGTGCATGAACATGTTTATGCAAATGTGTGAACACTCCATGATTGACTACTAGATATCTGAGGCTTTTTGATCTTATCAAAAAATCAAAATAGATACATCTACATAGCTAAAAAAAATAATTTATAAATAAAATAGATTCACAATATTTAATATATGATCTAAGAAGTTAAAAAAGAAAAAGGGGCCAGATAAATTGTAAGTCAAAGTGTGGAGTGTGGGCTGGTAAGGAAGAGGACCACAAAGATTGAAATAATTTAAATACAGGAAGGGAGATAACAGAGCTCAGGAAAACTCTTAAATAAAAAACCTATTACATGTAATTAAATAACTACCTTCTAAAATTAGACAACGGTGTATATATATATATATAGTGAATGGAAAGGGACAAGAGCACATTGTAATAGAAATTAATTGCCCTGACTATTTTCCCTATCAAAACATAATCTTATGCAGTATGTAATAACCCTAAACTAGAAGGGCAAGAATGTTGACAATGTTGGATCTTTCAGTCCCACTTCCTGGCTTTTGTCTGGAGAAACAGGCTACGTTTTGATTGGTCAGTAGTTAGCATATAGAGCAATAAGACTTCAAAGTGGGGATACTAAGAGGCAGTAAGACTGAGGAGAGTGCTGTTGTTGGATGTGAAGCTAATTAAAAGGGACAGGTTTTAATGGATCCATAGTGGAGCCTCCAGAGAGAACACTGAGAATGCTCACAGCACTGTACATAGAATTTTGTAGGTACATGCTCCGGAGAGCATACAATCAAACTTTCCTGCCTGAGGCACAGTGAGAGAAGGTAACTTGTCCCAGGCTGGGATTCAAAATACTTTGCTTCAAATACAGATGTAGCCCAAATTATTGAAACCTGTGGTACCGTCCTCTAGGTGAAATATGACAATAGCCTTGTCCCCTTCTCACGCACTGTGGATTAAAAACAATGGCCACTTCTCCCGCTGGTGCATTGTGTATGTTCGGCTGCAGAGCACCGCGGGTTGCAATAATGTTGGCTGCATCTGTAACGTGTTCTTTCCGCTAACCTACAGGTACAGTACTCCTTAAGCATAGTAGTATATTTCATTTTTGTCCAAGCTTAATCCTTCAGTGACTTTTACTGTCAGTCACTTATACTCCCAAAATGCTTTACCTTACTATGCAAAAAAGAAATATTGAATGACCCAAGAATTATATATGCAGGTAACTGAAAGGAAATCAAAATGAGATGAGGATGAGTAGACAGCAATATCTCCACAGCTACAATTGTGGATGCGAATGGACTGTTTTTAGATGTATGACACATTTTTAAAACAAAATAAGAGAGGGGATACAGTATTACACAGTGTGTGAGAAAGTACCTGACATTCCATTACTCAATGATGGTACACCTGTAACAGTGGAAAAATGGCCAGGTGTGAAATGTTACCCGTAAACTTCCCAGTGACAGCACCATTTTCTGGATAACAACTGCTCGAGGTTTTTCATCGTATTCTTCTGCAGGTTTTTTGAGCGGTGTTTGACCATTTTGTCAGAAGCGTTATTAAGAAACCTGACAACAAAATCCCTAAGCGTTGTGCTGTTATAGCCTCCCTATTTTCATTTCTTTTAACAAACCAGTGGCTTCTATTTTACTAGTATAAATTAGGGGTAACATACGCATTTTAATATTTTTTTACAGCAAGCTAAATCAATTTGTTTTATGGTTGTAAAAAGAGATAAATGTCCATCAAGTTCAACTTATTGTTTGTTTCCTCCAGGTATTATATGTAGCAGAAGATCATGAATTATTTTACATATTGACGGGATTAAAGACATATCATGCGTACACTTTTACAATTACTCTCTGCAATACAGTTGGCTGTGTGACCAGCAAACCTGGCACGGGACAGACGTTAGCTGCAGGTAAGAAAAAAAAGACTCAATTAGGGGTTTCAAGGTTTTTACTGAAAATGTGAAAACGTAGCATGCCTTGCTATTTGCTTCAGCGCATTCTGTGCATGCGTTCTCTCTCTCTCTCTCTCTCATTTTTATGGCAATTAAGAACACAGATGCTAATTTATGGAAGAGTTTCCTTCAACAACCCTTGCATCTGGCTCCCTGGCAGATTCTTCAAGCAGCTGTATTGGTTGACTTAGAGTTGCCTCTGGGTCTTGTGGGGTAATGATGCTGATGGACTGTCTAGTCTGTCTTGTAGTCTAAAATGTGATGTAGTTTTGGATTCCCCTTTGATGCTAAATAAATGGTGCATTTTTGTCAGATTATGCATGGAATGTCATGTTGATATTTTTGCAACTGTATCTGCCAATGTTGGCAAAATCAAATGTTATATTTAATTACTGTATGTTTCTCAGGGCTGCTTTCTGCTCAGCTTCATTCTGCATTTTTTAAATAACTGGTAGGATGCATAACATCACATTGTACATAAACACTCTAAGGCACAGAAACACTTTACAAATCATATATAATTGAACCTGGAAATTTTTATCAGTGGAGCACTGAGAGTTGGTGTCTTCACGATAAACAGTCTTCGCAAACAAAACATACCTTATGATATGAAAATCATTCCGGTATTCTGTGGTCCATATGGGCCCTTTGAGGAATGGCAATTTTTGAGTAATGTATTGCCATTCTTGAAATAAATATTTGTTTTGATTGTACCTTTGCTTTTCTCTTTTGCTATATCAAAGATATTGATGTAGAATAGGTTTTGGAGTGTCTGTAATTGTTTTTTTAGAAGTGGTTAAAAAAAGTATTCTCCGCTCAAAGCAAATGTAGGATCCCAAAACTATTTGGAGGTCTACGGTACTTGTCAAAGTATCCAGCTGCACATGAGCAAAAGTAGCACGGTTTATGTAAAATAAAATGGATTACTTTTAAAGTAGTGTGTATTTTCCCTTTGCTAATCGGGTGCAGTTTTATGCTCAAGTTTTGTCCTGGTGATGCATCAGCAAGACTTTGATACAATGGAAGTCGATCACTTACACTACACCAAACTACCACCCATTGCTCTTTTGCTAGTGTATTTTTTAACATTCCCCATTTCCTCCCGATTGTCAAAACAGCAATTTGAGACGTTTGTGCTGCTTTGTAGATCACCTCATACCAGAGGTGAAAAGTATCCCAGTTCCCAGCTAACTCAGCTACTCTAATTATTAATGAGAGCAGTATGTATTGTATACGCCATGGTTTGTGTAGATATACTGTATTGCTTTTGTAGTAAAATCTATTATTATTATTATAATTTTTTTATAACATATTCCGCAGCGCGGTACAGTGGGGGTACAGAGTTATGTATATTACACACACAGAATTACATGCCAAAAAAGGAAACCATGCACAAACAGATACAGAAGGTAATGAGGGCCCTGCTCATGAGAACTTACAATCTAGAGGGAATAAGGGGCAATGTTGGAACAAAAAGTAAAGTGGCTGCTCATTGTGGGACAGAGTATGCCTCAGGGTGGAGTAAGGTCCAGCCACAAAGCTGATCCCATTAAGGTTTGGGGGTATGCTTGTTAGGGAGTGTTAGAGTGGCGCTTGGTCCGGCTGCACAGCTGGTCGCAATAGGGTTGGATGGGGCGGGGGATGGTGGATTTTAGGGGTATGTCAGATAGGCCTCCTTGAAAAGGTGGGGTTTCAATGTGTTTTTAAATGTCTGAATGCTGCAGGTGAGTCTGATGGTATGTGCTTGGGAATTCCAGAGAGAGGGAGCAGCATAGGAGCTGTTTGGTAGAAGGAAGTGAGAGGAGGTAATAAGGTAGTAGGAAAGGCGGATGTCATGGGAAAAACATAGGGGGAATTAAGGGGTATATTTGGGGACGAAGGCTCAGATGTAAGGGGTGTAGTGTTGTTGAGAGCTTTCCAGGTCAGAACTAGGGTTATACATTTCATTCTAGGGGATATGGGAAACCAATGTAGGGATTAGTATAGTGGAGCAGTGAGTGAGGTAGATAGTCTGGCAGCAATGTTTTGGATGGATTGGATTTGGGATAGATAGACAAGGGGGATGCCAACTAGACGAAGGTTGCAGTAGTCAAAACGGGACAAGATGAGTGAGTGAATTAGGATTGTAATTGTCTTATGAGTAACAAAAGGGCGTATCCTAGTGATATTTCTATCAATTTATTATAAGTTTGTCTTTTATAAATAATCAATTTACCGTGATTTTCTTGCTATCAGCAACCAGGTATGAACACAGTGTAAACTTCTATATTCACAAGATCTTATTCGTTATCTAATTATGACAATTATATAAAGCATGTGGTGAGCTATATATTAAAGTCTCCTGGCTGCAGAACCAAGGCAGAACTGGTGCTTTAACATGGCACCAGATTTATTAGACGACAAAATCCCATTAGTTCCAAGGGGAATGTTATTCTTAATAAATCTGGTGCAGTTTATTTCACTTTGTTTTGCAGCTTGGAGACTTTGATAAATGACCCCTGTACAAATAATACAGATAGGTAAAAGTGCATTATGCATAGAAGTAAACATCGGAGAATTGAAGACCCTGCTTCTAGGAGCTTATAATCTAAGTGGTCTATAGCAGGCCTGCACAACTCCAGTCCTCGAGGACCGTAACAGGCTAGGTTTTCAGGATATCCATAAATCAGCACAGCTGCCTCAATTAGTGGCTCAGACATACTGAGGCACTAATTGAGCCAGCTGTGCTGAAGTATGGATATCCTGAAAACCTAGCCTGTTTGCGGCCCTCGAGGACTGGAGTTGTGCAGGCCTGGTCTATAGGGAAAGACAGAAAAGTGTTGATTTATCAAAGTCCCACAGCGGCAAAACTGGGGCAACAAGAGACTTAAAAACAGCACCAGGTTTATTGAAGAAATAGTATCCCATAGAAAGTTGGTTTTGTTCCACTTTTTCAGCAGGATGACTTTGATAACAGGACACCAGAGAGTACATGGAACTGCATATTTTATAGGGCAAAGTCAAGAGGGTAAGAGCATGTCCAGTGGGTCATAAAATTCCCCTTACAGCATTATGGAAATTACTATTTGTAAAGGTCACTTTTCGTGTGGTAGTGGGTAAATAAATTCGACATAGGAGTGTAAACTTTAAACTGGTTATTTTTTAATTCTGCAAACAGCATCAGATTTATAAAATAATAATTATACAACTGAAAAGAACTGGATTTTTGCACGTGCAGTTTTTCAGCCTGGGTGACTTTTTTTTATACATAACCTCTCTTTTTTTACAACTCTTGATCAGGCAGCTTTGCTTTTTTTCTTTTTGACCACTTTTTCCCTGAATGAACTAATCAATCATGCAGTTATCAATCACAGTTGCCTATTTTGTTTTATTACTGCATTTATTGTTCTTGATTTGTTCTCTGATATTTATAAGAAGTCCTCTTTAAGTTGTTGTATGGCTGGTTTGTGCTAACAGTAAGGTAATATATTCATGCAAATGTGCGCTGCCTTAAAAAAATAAAAATTACATTGCTACACACTTGTTCCTGTTCATCAATTACTGTAGTTTTCCATCTTTGAAGGAAATTTCATTTGTTGTTAAACTACTGACTCAATATGTGGACCTGTGGATTTGCAGCTAATGCCAATAATGTAAAGAAACAAAAAAATATCAAAGTTTCCTAAAAGAGCTGCAGAAACAAGCTGCAATGAATTTGCTTCATCCTTTGACAATAACACTTGAGCAGAGTTGGAACCCTCTGACGATTCAGCTTGGCTAATTATCCAATTAGATATTTCAAGACTGTACTCTCGACTACAGTGTATATGATTAACAAAGTGTAATGTCTGCTGAAAAATTTGGTAATAATAGTAACTTCTTAGATAAACAACATCATCTTCAAAATCTATCTATAAGCAAATGCTCTCACATTGCATCGATGCAGTTCTCTGAGCCTCAGCAAAAAGTGCAGAAGCAAAACTATGTATGCACTATCTGATCTGAGCATATTTCTTGTTGTTCTGTTTTATTTTTGTAAAGTAACTTAAATGACTCCTTTAATATGGTGCTAAAATTCCATGGTCTTTAATCTATGGTTACATTGTATTTCTCTTGATTAAAAGCTTTTGGTTCAAGGCAATACTTTTTAATTGCCTAATGATATAAGTCAGTTCTTAGGAAATAACCGTGCATTTAGGAGTTCATTTGCAATATAACTGAAAAATTCATTGCATGGCAGTAAAACAATTTACTGTTAATTACAAGGAGAAGAATTTGCTGTAGCATGCTCACAGATTGCCATGAATCATGGAGCACTCCTAGAGATTTATAACGGATGTGTAAGTGGGATGAATTAGCAGGGTTTAATAACAGAGACACAAATCATGCAGACTTCAAGGAGCTTTAATTGATATACTAGAATGTGACGGGCATGAATCACTCAGCCATTCAACAGCATTGTAACATATGGTCAGTGCAATATGCTGCATCTTAAATCGGTTGGTGAGTCGTTGGTTGTCCCATATGGCAGAAGCAATACATATTTTATAAATTTGGTCTTGCTTTAAATTTGACCGCAAAAATTAATAAAACCTTCCCGGAACATATTTTGTTTGGAAGAATTAGTCAAAGATTTGCTGAAATATTTTCTTTTCTTTACTAGTTTCTTTGAGTACGCCTTAAATAATCTACACATCAGTGACTAACAGCAGCAATGTACTCTCCATAGTTCTGTTCAGCATATCTATAGACAGAGAAGCCTGGGCTTTTTGTGCACCTTCCATATCTAATGTTTATTGTGAATTATTGAAATTGCTTTTTGTTATTTCACCCACTCAACATGTACATTATAATTAACACGAGCTGCCACCCCTGTGTGTCTAGTATGACTTTGCTATGTTTATTGTTTCCTGGCTACAAAACTGGGCACAAAATACTGCACTAGATTTATCAAATAGTAACATTGCATAGGTTTCAGTGAAATGATTTATCTCGCAGCTGCAAAACTTATGCAAAAACCCAGCATCAAGTTCCTAAAAAAATTGATCCAATTAAAATCACTGTTTTTTTCCGACAGTTAAATCTAGTTTTCTGCACCAGTTTTGCTCCTGTTTTACCCCCAAACGGGTGTGACAGTAAAAGCAACTGATTATATGTAGCAGTTGAGAGTTTGCTACTGTAAATATCATGCATAGATAACAGCTAATCCGTTTGCTTTGAATATATTTTAAAAAAGCCTGCACCACAGTGATACACAATGCACACAGTGATACACAATGCACACAGTGGACAGAATTTCATATAGAAAACTATTACTACAGTAGATTGCACTCGAGAAACTAAATATTGACACTGTTTGTGTGTAGTCTTGCTGATAGAATCCTTTATTGCAAATGCTCCTTATTTAATGTTGCCCTAGAAAACATTCCAATGATTATGAAAACACATATATATATTGGGGTGAAAAAAATCTATATTTTCTAGTTTACCAGCTGTGTAAATCTGAAATTATTGTAAAAAAAAAAAAAAAAAATTACAATTTTTCAAACATATATGTTGATATAATATATATCCAATATATTGCCTTATGAAAAAATACATTTAGTTTGTAATGTCACTTTTTAGCAGTCATTTGATGACAATAATTCTTGCCTTCCATTTTATGTGATAGCACCTGAGAGATATGTAGTTTTTGGGGCTAGTAAAGTAACTGTTCTTTCCCCTCAGAAAAAATGAAAGTGTTGCCGCCTAATGATTAACTGCATATGGTTTAGAAGGGATTGCAGTTTTAATACTTGAAACCAGTGTTTTTCATGATGAAGCCTACAGTGGCAGCCGCTTTTATCCTCCTGCGGCCGCCACCGCGGGATTTTTAAACATGCGGCGACGCGCGGCGGTTTTTCATCAGTTTTCCCGCTCCGCGGGCGCTTTCAATGATAAGCGCCATTAGCGCTTGTCTGATGATGCGGCCGCCGCGCGGGAAACTCCGTGAGAAACAGAGGACATCCCCGCATTTTTCCGGGAAAGTCGGAGGATAGGAGGGGCCGAAGCAGTATAATAAAATAATTAGAAACATTACCATAATTTCCATTTGTTCTCAACATTATAATAATAGTTTTTTCTTCAATAGCTTCAACACAGCGTTGTACATAACAGTTTGCACATAACTGCCCTGAAGAGCTTTCAATCTATGGTTTTGGTGCCTGAGGCACAGGGAGATAAAGTGACCTGCCCAAGTTTGCAAGGACTTGATACTGGGACTTGAACCAGGCTCCCCTGCTTCAAACTCAGTGTCATTGTTGTCAGAGTCAGTTCCTTTACTCACAGCCACTCTTTCAGCCCATTATGTGGAACAGTTATCAAAATCTTATGGCTGCAAAGCATTAACCAAATGTATCAACACAATATTTATTTTTTTCTGTTGAAGCCAATGGAATTGTTCTCTTTGATAGACATGGTGCAGTACTTTGCCACAGACTGTGAGTCTGAAAACTTTCCTTTCTACCAAAGTAAAATGTTGCACAGCACTTCCAGTATTTAGGCAAATTGATCAAGCACCACACGGGCAGCAGTAATGAAGGAATCCTGTGGCCCAATGACTCATGACAGTAATGAAAATGTTGGGTCTCTATTGGTATAGTTTATGTACAAGCAAATGTGCCTGACAGCGAAGATGTTCCCAATGGAATTGTTATGAAATTCGAGACTGCTAAAATTGGCTTACAGTGGGATAATGATAGTATCGTCAATGAGAACACACAGAGAACAGGAATATTCAAGGTTCTCCTAATTATACCTTTCCTTTCTAAAACAATATCAGCAGGGGCAGTGCCTCTGTACAGACCCATTTGGGGCATTAAAAACATACATAAATGCAGTGATCTTATATCCAGGAGAAATATGAATTGAAAAGCTTTTGCTGCCATTTCGATAAAGCCTGATAAAATAATAGACTTTAGAGAAAAGGAATTGCATATCATTGGAAGCAAGGCTGCCAGAATTTAATGTTGACAATTAAAATTTATTTTGATTCTTACCTAGTGTTTATTACGGTTTGTATACACAACAGACCTTACTAATACAGAGATGCACTATTAGATAGAATTACCATCTGTTCACAGTGAAATGCTGGCATCTGTCTTCGATTCTAAAACTAAAATGATATTATTTCAACAAAACAAAATTAACTGCTTTTCGCTTACCAACCTCATTTTGTGCATAAGAAGAAATGGCTTACTGGTAAAATATCAAATGACCTCTGCAATGTTTATTTTTAGAATTGTGACTTAAACATCAGCTGTATGGGCCATCTGTCTCATCTTTTGGTGCCCTCTGTTATACAATGGCATTTAGCAACGTGCCCGTCTCAATCTTTTTTTTTTTTAGATACTGTTTTAATTTGTCAATATTTGAAAAGGGTACATAAAATAATTACACGTATTTAAAATGGAAGCGGATTACAAACTTTGGTTACGTTTTTTCTCCAGTGTACAGCAGATTTTAAAAAAAATCACTGGTGAGCACATTCACATGTCTCAGACAGGTCTGCAACCCTTCTTTTCACCATTATCTCCTGGCAGACATTGCTTCCGCTGCAGCAAGGGATTCTGGGAAATTATATGCAAATGAGCACAGTGCCATCTTTTGCTTCAAATCCATTTTACCATGGACACCTGTAAGCTTATGCCTGCCGCATTGCACAGCTTTTCAGCACAGCCTGCATGATACAACTGCATAGCCAGTTAACCTACTGTACATGCAGACAGCTGCTTCAAACTGTTGGGTCTCATCAGAGTGAGGATGCTCCAGTGTAATAATCAGCCTTTTTGCACTATTACAATGCCAGAGTACTGTATATACTGTACATTCTTGATCTTACAAATCAGGTATTATTATTCCCAAGTGAATATTGTATAGGTTTGCCATTTCAATCCATATAATAAAACATACCTTACCCGTATGGGACACATTTCTGTACATTTCTGTATCATTGGCAGGACCTTGTTGTGCTTATAACATCATTAATAACCACTGCTAGCCACATCCTGGTGATTCATAGGTCAGGTCGTAGTACACTTTTTAGAATTTGCTACAAAGTGATAAACCACAAGAATTGCTTCTTTATATATAGTTTGGTGCTAAATGTACAGTTTGTATAAATAAACTCCTGAATTTAAAATACCCTGATAAAAAAAAACAGGCCCTCAGAGCACCTACAGTAGCAAATAAAAAAGTTATTTAGGAATGAGTAGTTAAAGGTGCTACAGTGACACCTTTTGGAAAATAGACAGTTTCTTCATCATTCAGAATTATTTTATTCCTCCATGCATTGGTACAGACATTCTTATTTTTGTTTTCCTGACAATGTAGTTTTTTCCAAAGCACAGATTTTTAAGTACAGGGACATCATATCTCGGAGACAATGTTTTAGCAAAGGCATTACTTTTACAAAAGCTACATTATGCTTCTACTGTATTCCATATATCACAAAATAATAAATTGTGTCATGCCAGTGTTTAATGTGTGTACACAGTGCATTAACTGCAACTGTAGTACATTTATTTGTGCTGGAGAAGACTTGAAAATGATTAAAAAATCAATACTTCCCTGTCAGAGAAGCAAGTGTTACGATGCATTTAAGTAGTTAATTGCAAAAGCCCTATAAAAGCTTCAGGTTTGGGTAGTAGGGATGCCATAATTACAGCCCAAGCAACTACCATTCATTAATGGTGGACTTTTAAAGAAGATTTGTTTTTGTCATAGTTGTTAGCAAAATATAAGTTCCAAACACAATTACTAGTCATGCATTTGCATGCCACCAGTAGCGGCAGTAAGGGTTTTACCCTTTGCACTTGGATTCCGTTTTATAGGATGTTGTGCATTATTAAATTGTTGTACAGCTAAGACAATCAAATGATGGCATTGACACTTCACTGGCACATTGAGAATGTCGTGCCTTATGTCACTTTTAATTTGAATGATATAAATGAATCCAATGGCATGCTTGATGATAAAAGTAGATTTTTCTTTCACAATGAAAGCCAAGGAGTTTGTATCTAATTGGCATTTGAACATCTAGGGGAAAAAAAATAGATATAGATATAGATATATATTTAAACAATGTTTAGAAAGTATTAGCAAGTTATTACAGAATTGTAATTTGTTTCTGCTATAAAAGTCTATTTTAAAGTATCCATAACAATTTTGTTTGACTATGTAAGTTAGTTTTTGTATTCGTTTTTATAACACTTATTTTGGCCTCATCTGTTTGTGGATACCGTGCTCTGTACATTACCTGCTATCACAGTGGCATGGTTATTGCAGGACATGAAATTGACATAACACTTCAATCAATATCTTGTTTGCCAATATAATTAAGCTGCATGAGAAGAGAATATGACAAAGTTGTAAATTAAGTATAGTACGATCTTTCACCAAGGGCTACATTTAATCACATACCTGTAATGAATTATAGTTGCACACTCTTACTTCTATTACCATCACCATCACTTTACTATCCAAACAGGTCATGCTGCCCTCCAGTGGCATACTGTACATGGGTCTCCAGAATATCATTCCATATTTCTTAGATACTGTCACTAGTTTAAGGTTTGAAGTACAAATTCCAATCAGACCAGTGCTACAATAGGTGTACACCACTGCCATATAATATTGCTTATATATTTTTTAGCATTTGTTCAATCTTATGAATCTTGCTTACCACCTCCTTGTCAAATTTAGCATCAAATGCTTACTGTGCTTGTACGACAATAAATACCACAGCGTTTACAATGCATACTGTACTGCGTCAGTTAGATGCACTGGTAAGAAGAAAGGCGCAGCAACTGTTAATTCCCAGTAGGTAATTTTTTTTTTACAATGCCAAGAGCAGTGTTTCTCAAACTGGACCCCCTGGAATGGACCACCCATGAGGATTAGTCTGTGCATTTCGTATGACCACTAAAGTCAAGAGATTGGCGAGTGTCAAAATTCGATTTGCAGGTGGTTTGTACAGTAAAAAAATCCGAGCGAATGCTCCTGACACTGTCGTTGTTTTCCCTGCACATGAATGTGCAGACGTTGGATTTTGAATGTTTATACATTCAAGAAGTCCCGGACCCTGAAATATGGGGTTTGCTGGACAGGGGGAGAGAGCCCTATTTTAGGATATGCAAAGTACATTGTAATAACTCCTATTGACATATGTCCCAGGTATCTCAGGTGTGCTCTTTTCTGAGCACAGGTGTCTCTCCATGTGTTGTTTGAAGGTTGGTTTAAGAGAATCTATATATAGCACTTGGAACTCTAGTAAACCTGGACTCTCCCCCTTTGCTTCCCCCCTCCTCCCCCCAACCGCCCTCTCTCAAGCAAAAGCCCTATTTGAGGGTCTTGTACAAATTGGGAAAAACTGAAAAGATGCTTGCTTATCCTGTGCAAAGGGCTGCAAACATGTTGTACACCTCAAATATTACCAATAAGAGCAACATTAAAATAATGTTAATAATGTGTTATTTTAATATCTTGTTTTAATGTAGCACCAGAAAAAATAAATGCACCTTTAGTCAATGGAATCGATAGCACTGTGATGAAGATGACCTGGGTGGCACCTTTGGATCCTAATGGCCCTTCACCAATGTACCAGATAGAAAGGATAGAGCCATCATTAACAATACCAAGTAAAACTGACTTTATTAAAGGGACTCGTTTTCCAGGAAATGGCTACTTCAAGTTTCCAACGTCTACTTTTCCTGTGAACACCTATTTTACAGGTAAATGAAATGTTTTTATTATCTTTTTGAAGTTATTTTATTTATAAAATATTTTACCAGGAAAAAAAATACATTGGGGCCTATTCTATAAATTTGATAACTAACTCATCCAGGATTATGAGCAGTTCCCAAACGATTTGGCAAGTTTGCGATTCAGAAAGCTCCGATGACCTGCCTAACTAATTTGGGAAATGCCTCTCCCTGAGCGGTAGCGCTCCTGCTCAAAAACACCAAGCGGGAGCTGAAAAACAGCTACAGCTCATGTTACCCTATTCTAGTATCTCCGATGAGATCATTGAGGCATTCACCTAGCGAGCTCCTCGCACATTTCGAGATCGGATTTGCGAGTAGGACTTAAGAAAGAAAATGTATTTTTACTGCATCGGATTGAAGCCTGGAGTCTCCGGAGCTGATATGCATTAAAACCAGCTCCAGAGACCCCCGGCTTCAATCCAATGCAATAAAAATACATTTACACGCAGCTCCATTACCTTATCGACTTACTGCTAAGGTAATGAATGGGGTTAAACACCAGTGCCCAGTTTATTGGGTGTAGCGGGAGTGGGTGAAGGTGGTGTTTGGCTCATGGTGCGTGTTTTGGTCTTGCGGGAGGGTTGCGTGTGGAGTTAACCCCTTCATTACCTTAGCAGTTACTACCGCTATTGTAAAGAAGGGGTAAACCCCTCCCGCTACCCACCGGATAGGCATAAACACCCACCATGGGCCAAATACAACCACTCACCCCCACTACCCCCAATAAACATTAAAACCCAATACTAGCCAATACACCCATTGATTAACCGTGTGGTTACCTATGCCCTTTACTGGAGCAAAAATAACCCCAATGGCAATGAATGGGCTCCCCCTCTACCTCCAACAACCCCCCCCCCCCTCCTATACATACAGTACAGTAATGGGCAAAATTACTATTATCCAGATCTCCTTTAAAAATAAAACATTATCCAGCCAGCATAAAGTAAGTTAAAGTAGCATTTACCCCTGCCAGGATGAAGGCTGTCCTCATCTTCCTTGCCATCCTCATCTTCCTCCCTGTCCCCCGTGACAGCAACATAACAATAAAAAACAAACTAATGGCCACTAACCACTTAATCACCTTAGCGATTAGAAACCACTATAGTAATTAAGAGGTTAACCACTCTCCACCCGCTACCCACCTGGGATGCCTAACCACCCTCCCCAGAGCAACTACCCCCACCTCTACTCATTGATTGGCACAGTAGTACACCTTGCCCATATAATACCTAAAAAAAAACACAAGCACCAAAAATACACAACACTTAAATCAAACCAAGCACCAAAAATACACAATAATTAAATAAAACCAAGCACCAAAAATACACAATAATTAAATTAAACAAGCACCAAATATACATAACAATTAAATAAAAACAAGCATTTGCCAAAAAATATATTACTTGTCACGGTGTATATAGTACCCGAAAGGGGCATATATATATATATACACATTGGCAGTCAATGGGCAACCTCAAAAAAAAAAACACGCAATGAAAAAAATACAATCAATGTATTTCTTGCTTTTAATGTCTTCACCCTCCCATTCCGAGTCTAGCAGCAACAGCAGGAACCTCTTGACACTCAATGCAATGCGTCACGTGATCGGGAGATTTAAATGCACAGGGGATACTTGCACATCATACCAGGGCCTGTATCTAGGGAAGCAAGAGGTCCCTGGACCTGCAATTAATGTGGTTCAGCTCCGGAGACCCCCTGCTACAGTACACTGCTATTAAAATGTAAATAAAAAACACTGCAATTGCCTGTGACAGCTCTGCAGGAAAATGTGGCTCTCTGTGCAGCTCTCTCTGTGCATCTCTTACAAACTGCGGCCAGCTGGCTCAGGGAAGAACTTTGAGAGAGGCTGAGATACCATCACTGCTGTCCCGTATGGTATTAGCATTTTCCTACCTCGCGGGTTGAAACTTGTGGAAATTGTTTCAGAGTCTTTCTGAATACCGTGATAACACAAATGACAAACCATTTGGTGGGAACATGCCAAACAGTTCGAGATGGCAGCAAAGTTATCGAAGCTACAAGAATAGGCCCCATTTTGTGTCAGGTCTCGTTTTCCCATATGTCCTTGACACAAAATGATGTTGACTTGAGAGACTGTGGTAAATTGTTCCAGAAGTAGGGTGTTCGGTAAGAGAAGGAAGAGCGATGTGATTTTTTTGTAAGGGTGAGAAGCCTGTAAAGAAAGTATTTTAATATAAGAGGAAAGATGTATATTGAGTCTGGACTCAATGGATAGCCAACCAAGTTCAATGAACATATCACAATGGTTGGTGCGGAAGTTATATGATGAGACAACACAGCATATGGAGTCGTAAAGAATGACAGGTTTGCTTAGGTGGATTCGGTTCAGGGTGCTGTAATATATACTACTGTAAATCCCCATAGTCAATAATTGGCATTAGCATCTGCTTTGCCATCCACTTTGTAACCAATGTACTTAGGCAGGATTTATTTAGTGTATTAAGTACACCCAGTTGAAAATTCATAAACACACAATTCCAGCAAGCTCTAACACCAGAACCCACCACATTATATATAGTAATATTTCCATTTGCTATATGCTTTGCTGTGGAGGGTTTTTGTCACTTTTTTACCCACCATAACTTAACTAATTATGGTAAAACCCATCCTCATTGCTTCATTTTTGCATAGCCGGTATAACCAACCCCACACTGATGAGACCCACTAAGGTCGAAACGGCTGTCTGTGGGTGGGTTTACTGGCTATGCATCTTAACCCTGGCTGTTCTCACAGCTGTGACCATGCAGCAAGCTTAAGCCTATAGGGAACCATGTTAAAAATGGTTTTGAAGCAAAAAGTGGCACTGTGTGCTCATTTGCATGTCATTTCCCAGAATCACTTGCTGCAATGGAAGTGCTATGTGCTGGGTGATAATGGTGAAAGGCGGGGTTGCAGACCTGTCTAAGACATGCAAATGAGCATACAGGAATATTTCCATTTTCTATATGCTTTGCTGTGGATGGTTTTTGTCACTTTTTTTACCCACCATTGTGTGTGTGTGTGCATCAAAAGGAGTTCTACTGAGCTTGGCCAAATGTATTGAAGTGGATGCAGGCTTATAATGCTTTGGCCAAAGGGTTTAACTAAATGACCATTATTCATAAGAATACTAACATTAAAGTATTGAACTATGTATTTTGTCACATTGTATGTAGCATTGGGTATCTTTGTCTTTCATTAAGTACACCCAGTTTGGAATACATTTTGGATGTAAATTTGTCAATACGCAATCCAAATATTAGATTGGAGTCTTGCCATGTACCCAAATATTTGAAGCTAGTACCTGAGGCAAGATTAGTGTTAGAGCTGGTTCTGAACAGTAGCTCTCATGGGAAGGTTTAGAAATGTAGCCATAGTCCTAACTACCATAGTTACTGCTCTGTCAATGTTTAAAAACAGTTTGTTTTCAGTGATCCAGTTTTTTGACCTTTAATAAATCAGTTAAAAAGTTGTCTTACAAACTGTGGACAGGTCCATTTATAAAGACAGAACACGGTAAGGACCCTAGAACAAAACCTTGGGCTCACAGCTAATACCCAAGTGGCTAGAGTTGAAACCTGAGATAGACACATATTGGGATCTTTCTGATAAATAAGAGATAAACCAGCAAAAGGTTGAATACTAGAGTACTGGAACTTGTTTAACGTAATAGCGTGGTCAACAGTATCAAAAGCCTTTGCAAAACGTAGGAATATTGCACCACTCAGCTGTCCATGTTCCATTCCACACTGGTGATCGTAGCAAATTTTAAAGAGGGTCATTATTGTGGAGTGATTTGGTTGTATGTGTTGCTGATGGAATGTTTCACTGTTTAAAAAAAAAAATACTGATTGATAATGGAAAGACACTTGCTGGCACTTGAAATTATATTCAAGCTTACCAAGAATGTGCACTGAACAATTATATTTCACTTGATTTACTTAACACTGCAAAATACAGATTATGTTTTGAAAACACAGTATCTGGTTTTAGATTCTGTTTAAAAATAACATGTGTATAATAACTTCAAAATATTACATTTCAAATAAAATAATCATTGCAACCAGCATTTGTTTAGTATGGGAAACCTAAAGTTAATATGCAGTGATATCTTAGCAACTTTTGGAATTCATGCTGGCAGTATCTTAAGAATGCATTGCAGGTAATAGGATGAAGTATGGTACCTTCCATTCTCTTCATGGTTGGTTATGAATGATGTACATAATCATGATTTATTATGGGTTTGAATTCTAATTGCCTGTTATGAATCACAGTTAATCACAATAATCATGGACTAAAAGCAAAGTTCATTTCAACATATGCATTTTCTTGAAACTTCAGATTGTAAAGGTTATAGTCAATCAGTGGTTATCCAGCCTAAGTTTGTATTGTTTTATGATCAATCAAAGTGATATTGGCACAATGTTGATTGCACAAGTGGTTTCAGGAACAACTGTGATGGTATAATAGTAATTATTGCAGCCAAGTTTTCAAATTTTTTAATAAGCAAAATTAACTTAAATATGCAATTATACTTGGCAACCAATATTGAAGTGGAATTAAGGTGAAAGTACTCAGCCATGTGAAGCGTCTCTTTTGTTTTTAGCATTTGTTTTTAAACATACAGTATGTGCACATCCTGCTGTCTCTTGGACATAATTAGAACTTCCTGCTGTCTACCACAACTGTCCTAAATATACTGTACTTGTAACACTAAACACCCTTTTATTAGCACAGATGTACTTTCTGCTTTCACCCTACAGTAGGATGTACGTACTTACTTGCAATTACCTTTGTGCACACTTGGAAAATCCTGCTGTCCCGAGCATACGGTATTTGGGGCATCCTGCTGCACCATGTCACACATCATAGGGTAACTCTGCCGCTCATTGCCTGAAAACTTTGTACTTGCACCTCCTGAGCTTACTTTTCATTAGAGTACTGTACTTTTGTGTACACTTCTTTTTCCTTATTCTCTATGGTGCAGTCCCCTCCTTCAATAATTTAACATTTTAAACATAATTTTTGTTTAAGCAGCATTGCCAAGCTACTGTATATCCATTTAATACTAAGATTGAATTCTAGTCCAAGTTATCCATGGCCACATTTATATGGAAATGTTGTATTAGTGAGAACCAGAATGCACTGTGTTTATAGAGAAGAATGGTTCCCTGTGGGATTGCACTGCAGCACAGCTTCAGTCAAAAAAACAAGTTCGGTTAAAAAGTTACAGATTTATTTCAACAGCAACACATCTACAAATCGTACAAAAATCCTCCTACGCGTTTCTCACCTAATGGTGCTTTCTCACTGTGTTTATAGCTGAAAAACAAAGACTTGATTGAGAACAACCATGCCTCCTTTCTCTCTTTACTCTCTCCCTTGGTGACCTTATTAATTTGGCATCAAGTATCACCAACAGTATATACAGCAGACACGCAACTGCTGTACAGTTCCAGGTTTCCAACTGTGTCACATCAATTTTATCCTGGTTGGCAGATAGCTACCTTCAATTTAATATGTCAAAAACTGAGATGCTCATAATCCCACTTTAGTCAAGCCACATTGTGCCCTCTTCCATCACAGTCAGTAACACTATAATTCACCCAGTTCCCCAATCCTGTGTTTTAGGTGTCATATATGACTCTTCTCTATTGTTCTCCCCTCACTTTGATGCTATTGCTACATTTTTGCTGCGTCTATTGATGTAGTGTTCAGAATTTTTTCTGGTATTTTAAATAGTTTATGTCTGGCTTTTAATTGGTGTTTGCATTTTAATGTTAGATTATTTTTTTATTTTGAATGATGCATTTTATTTAGATATTTATTTTATTTATTCATGGTTTTTGTTTTGGTGTTTTAATTGTTTATTCTGGTCTTTATTTTAGATTTGATTAATTGATTGGTGGTAATTTTGTTCGGTTTACTTCTTTCTTTGTTTTTAGTTTGAGATTGTTTTGAATGCATTGGTTCTTGTTTATAATTGTTTTGTTTAGTTTGTCCATTGACTGGCATAGAGTTAAATCATGCCCATATTATATTTTATAACAATTCAATTCTTTGATTGGCATTAGTAATGTGTTGGTTTGGCAATGTAATAGGTTTTTATTTGGGCCTGTTTTTTTAATTTCTTCCCCATTTCTTGCTATAGTGGTAAATCATGCCCATATTATATGAGCATGGTATACCCACTGTACCAATGAATGGGTGAAAGGTGGGGCTAGCTGCCTGGGGAGGGTGTTTAGGCCTCCTGGGTGAGTAGTGGGAGAGGGTGGGTTAATCCCTTAATTACTATAGCAGTTAATAACCGCTAAGGTGATTAAGGGGTTAGGGGACATTAGATTGTATTTTTGATTGTACTGTATTGTTTGTGGCAACAGAGGACATGGACGTGATGAGGATAAGGACAGCCTTCATCGTGGCAGCCTGGCAGGGGTGAATGCAAGATTTATTTATTTTCTTTCTGCAGCTTATTGTTTTATTTTAAATGGGCAAATGCACTATTATCCATATCTGGATAATAGAACATTTGCCCATTACTGTACTGTATGTGTTAGGGGGTGTATTTATTTCCCATTTTTTTTAAAGCACAGGATTGGTACCACAGGCCAGCGGTGCCACCCTAGGGCCCCCGGACACCTGTGGGAACCACTCGAGGGCCCCCGCTGGCCTAGAGTAACATCCCTATGCTTTAAAAAATAAATAAATAACTCGGGAAGCAGGGGGTCACCGAGGCTTAAATCAATGCGGTTCATGATTTTTTATTGATATGTGTGTTTTGATCATAGTGTTCATGAACAGGGGGTCTCCTGAGCTGAACCGCATTGGTTTCAGCCTCGGGGACCCCCTACTTTATGAGATACAGGCCCCGTTATGGGGTTCCCGTATCCCCTGTGCTTTTAAAGCTCCCGTGTCACGTGACCGGGGGATTTAAATCCTGCAGGAGGATACAGGCACCCCATAACGGGGGGATTTCATGCCAATTTGAGTTCCAGGAGATTCCGGGAAGTCCCGGTCTGGGTAAAACTCTCCCAGTAGAGTGCCCTGCACCTAGGAAAGTCTAGTTTTCGACCCCAGACTCTCAGTATGTGCGTCTTTTCATCTGTATTTTGTGTTCCATTATGTGTATGCGGATTTAAGCTGAATAAACTACAATTTATTTCTCTACTTACTTTTGCTCAATGAATGATCCTGGTAAAAAGGTGTAAATAACCTGGTCTAACGTGATAGCCCTTTTTTTCCCATAATTAAGGATTAACAGATACCCTGAAACAGCTTCACAAAAAAAAATATTTATTATCTTTTAAAATACAAATGAGCTGTGTTTGCAAAATAAAGTATACATCCTGTATTTAATAAGCTCAGAAAAGTGTTTTATTGCTTCAGTTATTTGTTTTTTGCTTGGTTTTGGCTAGTTCATATAGCGAAGTGAACTGTAAAAATTAAAGAGACCTGTGAAGCAGGTAAGGTCTGTCATTTAAAACACTTGAACCAATGTACTTATAGAAAATCACAAGTGAATCATAGCAAATATTAATAAAAGAGACTTTATATATAGTATGCATGGGTCATACTGCTAAACATGTTCAGCCAAATATCTGTGTTTGAGAGATGCATAGCAGAGTGAGAAGAATAACCCCTGACACAGGACCCACATATACAGTAGTAACCATATACACCAGTCTATGGTTAAACAGTTTACTATATGAATATACGTACAACACAATTACATCAACAACATCACAATAGTGTCACTCTATAATACTGACCTCCTAGGGCCATAACCCCATACCCTATACCCAAGTGTCCCAAGAGTCCCACAACCCCACCCAAGTGTAAGACAGCGCTGCTCACTAGATGATTGTATAGTTGGTGCACTTGGTGTATACCTGCCCGGGGCTCCTGCACCCGAGTATAGCAGAACAATAGCAAGAGGATCCGTCTGTGTCCAGCGCCGAAGCCTTAGGGATGGCGTCCTCTTCCAAATAGGATGGTCTCACTCTGAGTGATCTCACCATACAGATAGTCTCTTATCTTTAGTGAGGTAGGTCTAGTCCCAGACCACACTTGCCAGGGGCGCGCAGCATGGCAGCTGTGTGCCTGAACTTACACACTACTAAGGGGCAAGGTCCCTAACTGAAGGAGCCTTCCTTACAGCAGCCACAACCTAAGATGAACATGAGCCTAGCTGGTGCCTAGGGGTGTCTCTGGCCTAGTACAGGGGCCACTTGCTTCCTGCACATATACACCCTCCTCTGTCCGTGTCCCAGCTCCTACTGACCTTCCTTCCTCTGCGCGCCAAATGTATCTCTCTGCCTCTGGAGATCTGGCCACTCCATTGGCTCCTTGGCATCAGGTGGTTAGAAGCCCCAGGGGCTGCTGGGTGTTAGAGTTCCCCATGGAGCCTTCTATCATTGCGGCTGCGTGCGCGATCTCCACTCCGCATGCGCAACATAATGGCCGCTGCGGGTTCTGTCTGCGCATGCGCGGACTCTGAGAGGCCCTGCACTACGAAGCAACACTTCTGCGCATGCGTGAGGCCCTGTACCTGCGATCGCACGACTCCTAACATGGCCGCTGCTCTCCTGGAGCTATATCGCGCATGCGCGACTTCACTGTGCATGCACGACCTCATGCAAGATGGTGGCACGCTGTAGCAGATGCTGCCAGGAGCCCCCGGCGACATGCTCGCCCCCGCAGCTCCCTGACATACCACAGGGGTACCCGCTTGGTAGCGCAGGTAAGGGGGCCCAGGGCCCTGCTACATAAATAATATTTTGCAATAACTAAAGGTAATAAAAAAATAGAATGATGTAGATTAGTAACATATTATTTAATATAGTAACTTTTATATCTATCTAAGTATCAGTTTCTGAATATACAGTAGTTCATAGTTGTGAGACATGACAACAATAAATTGATCGTTTTCTAATCCTCTGGAATCATTCCTGATTGTTGAAAAGTTGAAGGATCACCAGAGTCCACATAGCCAGGTACTCCCACTACAAGGATATGAGATATCACCTCCTTCAGTTTATCCTCCTAGAGTGAGTAATGTTTTTCTAATTGGGGTCCTCCTCCTGTGCCAGAAGCATGCTGCCTTTCTTTAGACAGTTTTGCTTTAACAAAGCACTTTCAGTCTCTCTTACAGTATCTATTTTTTGCAGACTTTTACCTTTTTGCGGGGGATTACCACATTGTTCACAGAATCAACAATGTTTCTCCATACCTCCTTCATTTTAAAAGAGGATGTGCGCGCATATTTACAGCCAAACAGTTGGTCATACTTATCTACGGCTTTTGAGATGAGTCGAAGACCTCATTCTCCTCCTCTGCTTTCTAATGCTGATGCCCCATGCCACATGTTCCTTCTCCAGTGTCTGACATGGTGTTTGACTCTTGGAGCCAGGGCCGTGGCCTCCTTCTATCTGCCTGTCATCTTCTCTCACTCCCAGCTGTCCTCTGCTGTTGTGATGTACCCTCATTCTACCCACCACATCTGCCCTCCTCCTGTCTTGTTCTCTGTGCTTATTCTGCTGAATTAGCAATAACCCCTTTCCACCATTTCTCAAACACGCCTCCACTCATCTGACATTGCTTTTTCTGATTATCTCTCTCTCACCGACAATAAAACAGATAACAAATAAACAGACACAAATTAGTAGATAGAAACACGCAGACTTCCACTAACCCATACCCTAAGCCAGCGGTGTGCAAAGTGGGGGGGGTTCTGGGGGGGCACAGCATTGCAGGGGCCCCGCGCTCTTCCCCCCCAAGGCATTTAAATTAAATGCCGGGGGATCGCGTGAGATCCTTGCATCTCTAAATTTACCTTGTCTCTCCCAGCGTCAGGACTCGTATCCATGGCAACATCGCGTGGTCATGTGATGTCACATGCGGCAAATTATGTCACGGGTCACGTGACATCACATGACCCCGCGCGAGGTAAGGGGGGCACACCACCGGAGCAGAAGAGGCAGAGGGCGCAGCAAAAAAAAGTTTGCGCGCCCCTGCCCTAAACAACTCACCCCACTAACAGGAAACACCAGTCACAACTCTACACATACAGAATAAGAACTAATTTCACAAACAGACGTAGCATAATGGCACAAGAAATCACTCTTACACTGCACCGTAAGCACAAGGACTTACAAAAAAACAAAACAAAACTTTTATAAGCATTTTGCAACTCACACTGTACAACCACTTTAATAAAGCACTTTTTTCACAAACCTCCTAGTTCTCAGGCTGTGTTCTTCTCTACCTCCCAATGTGCTTACACAAACTTGTCCCTTTATAATGGCCTGCTTATAGTGACGTTCTTTGATGTTTTAAAATCTGTGACACCTGTGTGGAGATGTTACACTTCATTACTCTTTTTTGGTATTTTATTGAGTTTTTTCAATTGCATTCTTATTTTGTGCTTTTTGTTGTTTCCTCTGGTATTTTATTAGAGTGTTGGATCATGCCTTTTTTTTTTAAAAAGCGTTATTGCTTACATTCCATATGCAAATTAGATTGTTTTAACCATTTTTTTGCATATATAATTTTTATTTAGTTAAGCAAAATTGATGGTATTGAAAAGCTCCATGATATTTTTGCAATGTCAAAACTACCATATAAGAGTTTATTGAATAGGGACCTCAGTGGCAAAAATCTGTTTTTGCTGTCTACCTTCTTTAATAGCTATGATTCTGACAACAGTTAAAGTATTTTTGACCAAACTGGAAACAATCAAATCCACCCACAATAGTCCATATGGACAGCATAGTTTTCACCTTATTGTCTATAGAGAGATTGAATAATTTATAGACATGAAGCCTGAACCAAGTAAATTCTCGTTGAAGCCACTGGGACCACTTGGTTATTATGCTCTTGATATTACTTGGTGCCAATATGTCTTTGCTTTACCACTGGGTGTTATTAATACTTGAACACTTATTATTTATTAAATAAAAAAATATATCTGGGCATATCAAAGTAACTATGATGTCAAACTAATAAGCCAAGACTGTGGCCAACACTCATGAGCAATCATATCTATTAAGATGGTTTACACCCATACAAAGTGATTCAATAAATTTTTTTAAGTAGAGCTCTACTTACAAGTCATTCAACATACAATTTATTGGTGAAACATCAGGATATACAACATTTTAGGTCCATTTATGGACCTTTCATCAGTTCACTTATTATTTATTGTATATTTTGGTTTTAAACAGGTCATTAATTATATGTTCATTTAATCTTTTTTTTTTTTTTTTTAATTTGTACCAATCAATTACTATATATATATGACACTTTTTTAAAAAGAAAATGTTATGTTAGAGACATCTGGAAAATGTAATAAAATGCATTATAAATGTAAACATCCTATTCTGAATATTGCTAATATTTAATAATTTGTTGGTGTATGGATACAGTATACAGTGCAATTCATGCATTTGTCATAGTATGTGTACATGATTGTTTTGTTTCTTTTGCATTCATTTTTGGCTGTGAGCAGAGAAATCTTATCTGTAATACGGAAGAACATCAGATACAATTTTGTGTTTTATTACCCTAACATGTCCGTCCAGTAGTAGAACTGTAAACAATTTGCTTGTCATTACAGATTTTATTCCACCGCAGAGAAACTGTAAGCATGAAAATAGTAAACACATTTGCCAATCAATTACTTTATATAAAAAATACACGTGTACACATTCCTACTTACTTGTGATGTAGTAGAAACTGTTCTGTATAGATATTGTGTGGGCAAAATTATCTGTCTGCAAGTATGAAAAGCGTTATCTATCCAATGACTCCTAACACAATAAGGATACTGGAGTTTTAAATATTCTCCTCGTTAAGCTTTAGTATGTAAGACTTGCAATCAATGAATTATTACACTGAAGAATGTTATTCAATCAAAGCCATCATTCAGGATTACTGTATCTAAAGTCTTTTGCTTTTGATTAATTTGTCTACAAATGATGTTCACAATATAATCTATTAGAATAGAACGGATGTTGTAGTTATCTGGTAAGGTATCTAATTTAAATGTAGACATATCTTTCATCATCGCTCATGTTTGTTGAATTGAAGAAACACACAGGTGAATTTTCTGACATTGCTACATGTTGAATAATATTTTTTTTTTAAACTTTGTTTCTGAATTGCATTTTCCATGTTTCTCTTTAAGATATCAATCTCATTAAGATCTATCAAATGTTAAGTTTATACTCAAAACTCCTAACAGTACAACAACAAATATCACACTAGCTTATAGTTGCACTGATCAGAACTGAATTTCAGTGGCTAGAAAATTCACAATTGCCTTATGCATACTGTATATTCACTTACTGGGTTGGGAAAAGATCTCATAACATCACAGTTGAGTTACTTTTGTGTAGGAAATATAATATTAAGCTCAGTGAACGTTTTCCACAACATTACTGAATTGAAAATGACACCATGTATTACATTGTATAATTTAAAATATTAGAGTTAAATGGGGTTCAGGTTTGGCTAAATTTGTGTACAATCAAGTTATAGTTTTGGGGTATAAGCCTTATTACAATAATTAAGGCGCCATCAATGCTTCAATTAGTTGTTACAATAGTATTTAGCAACATCTTAACTTTGTTTTGTAGTTTGCATTGCCAAATGGTGTATTAGATTAAAAAAAGCACACATAGACAAAGAAAAGGATTGTTACCTAATGGCGCCAATGAAATAACTTATATGTGCATCAAAACATCTTAAACCATCAAATGATGTGACAGATAAATGGTACCAGTATTAAAAGTCCTTTATTAGGTGTCCATAATAGATGAATATCAAAGTCCAAAATCACTTGGATCCAATTGGAGATGAGTTGGTAGATATCAGCACATAGAAGAGAAAAGGGAAACAAAAATTTTGGACTTTGATATTCATCTATTATGGACACCTAATCAAGGACTTTTAATACTGGTACCATTTATCTGTCACATCATTTGATGGTTTAAGATGTTTTGATGCACATATAAGTTATTTCATTGGTGCCTTTAGGTAACAATCCTCTTCTATGTTCTTCATCTGGCTAGAGTAGCCAGAGTTACCTTAATATATTGGCAGCCTTCACTTATTTTTCACATCACTATTTAGGTTTAGATGTGGTTTATTCAATTTATTTTTATTTCCATTTATGTTGGTTAATAAGCATTCAGAATAGCGCAGCACTACACCTTTTTTTCTTTTTGTACACATAGACAAACCCAACGTTTCGTCGGACAACAAAGAGGGTCCTTCCTCAGGGGGGTGCTGACAACCAATTAATGAGACCAACATATATAGTCCAGAAACCCAGTGCAAACTCAGCCTAAATCACTTAAATAATCAAATTCCCGTGAAAATAGCCTCACCAGCAGTCGCTGACGTCATCCTGAAGGCACAGTCCTCAAGTCCAATCAGCCGATCTCCCTCACCTTGCGCGCATGCGTGGAGGCAATTATAATAGAGCGCGTCTATGGCTACCATACATGTTATACTGACACATTATTCATATTACGGTCACACTATCGCCTCCCATCTCATGACAGACATGTTAATATATTGACATCACTGCAATGGCCAACCGCAACAGTTCATAGGGAATACACAATAAAAATCACCCAAATAGTGAGATACATAAAAGGGAAGAAATAACACAAGGAATAACATACATATTACTGCAGAATTCAAGACAGAAGGAGAATAATAAAACAATGGGAAACAAACAGCAGGGTTAAATCCAGAGACAAATCAGGTAGAAGTATGAGTAGACATGTGAGAACAATATATACATCATCAAAAATCAGCAGACTATCCATATTCCTTGGCAAAAAGGTGCCCAAAGTACACACAGTATATATACAGAATTTGGACCAGGTGGAACTATTAAAGGAAACGGCCAAGTTTAAAATCCTCATTAAGTCCCTTAGGCGTCATGGTATTAATTTCAAAGATTTTTTGGCCTCTAGTTGTGCAGGAGCTTATTTCTAATCCCACCACGGGGTGATGCAGTCGCTAGCAGTATGGGCATACAACGTAATGTAGCCAGGCTATGTTTAAATTTCCTAAAGTGCCTGGCTACTGGTTGGAATTTGTATTCATCATCACCACCCGTATCAAGTAGGGCTTTCCTGTTGACTAATTGATGCATACTGATCCGCTCTTTTAGCATTCTGGTCATTTTGCCAATATAGTACAGGCCGCATGGACAACGAATAAAATACACTACGAATCTGGTCTCACAATTTAAGTAGCTCTTTATCTTAATGGGGTTGCCATTATGTGGATGCGCAAATGACTTGACCAGCAGCATATATTGGCAATTTGTAGAGCCATGGCATTTATTCACCCCCGGTGTCCGAGATAACCAGGTGGTAGCAGTTGCATATTTCAATGTGGGGTCCGACTGACTAAGAAAATCTCCAAGATTCCGACCCTTCTTGTAGCAAAAAAGAGGCGGATTTTCAAAGTGCTTCCCGATCTTCCTATCGTTTGTAAGCACATGCCAATGTTTTGAAATGCTCGCTTTAATAAGTCCTGAGGTCGTACTATAGGTACTGTTGATATGGAAATGCTTGTTGTCATTCGACTTGGCCACTAGGCCTAAAATGTCACTCCTAGAGCATGATCTGGCTTGATTAGGGCTGCATCAATCTCTTGTCTCTCGTAGCCCCTGTCTCTAAATCTTTGGGCCATTGCCTGAAGGGCCTCCTCCACCTCTCCCAGACCACTCGAAATTCTCCTCACCCGCATTAGTTGGGAATAGGGCAATCCCCTATTGAGAGTAGCCAATAAGAGTGTTTTTCTCTGTAGGTTTTGAGAATAACGTGGTCCGCAAATGATCTTGATATTCGATTAATAAAAATAATAATCATAATAATAATCATCGAAAATTGTGAATATGGTAAGCCTCATTTCAGTGCCGCTGGATGATGGCTGGTAGCGAATAGGAGGGTGTTCATGTCTGTTGTTTTTTTGTATAGTTTTGTGGCTAGTGTCCCATTATGTTTATAAACTATTGTCAAAGAAAGACACCTCTTTTCTGCTGAAATTGACAGTGAAGCGGATGGTGGAGGGTATTGTGTTGAGTTGGTCCACAAACGACAGTAGATCAGTTTCTGTGCCATCCCAGATAAGGGACAGGTCATCTATGTAGCGTAGATATTTTGTTATATTGTACTTGATACTGGGGAATTCATATCCACACCCTCACAATGGCAACCGCCTGAAGATCAAGGACATAATGAATTGTGGATCGAAATACGTAGTATATTTTATACAATGCCCATGTGGCCTATATTACGTGGACAAGACAATGAGGATGCTCAAAGAGCGAGTGGCCCTTCGTCGATCTGCTATACGGAAGGCACTGGCTGACACAGAAAACAAGGAGGATTTATCACATCAACCAGTAGCAAGACATTTCAAAGAGAAGATCTCTACCTTGCGTTGCATGCAAATCACCCAGGTGCAGACTTCTGGGAGAGGAGGCAATCGCAACAGAACAAGACTGATCCACAGTTTGGGCACTTTGAGCCCACGAGGTCTAAATGAGGACTTCAAACTGAGCTGCTTCCTGTAATAACTCTATTTGCCCTATCAAGCCGCCTGCTGATACTAGGATTTGTTTTCCACAGCAGAGCAAGTACACATCTCTTCTGGATGTCAGCCATCTAGCCGTATTCCAATGGGGAAATTAATTTCCATGGAGGATGTGGAACATAGCCCCACCACTTTGCCTGCTGAAACTAGGAATTATTTTCAACAGCAGAGCTAATACACACCTGTCTCGGACATTAGCAGCCAGATACATCACAATTCTGACAATGACTTACAGTACAACAGATAATGAGCGGTACTGGCCTTCATTTGTACTGGGATCATAAAGTTTGACGTCTGACGCACTAACATTGTTCCTGGTTGCCACATTTTCAGTACAAAAAACTGTGCTTATATGCTCTCTATATTTTCCATATAGTTTCTAAGGCTTCTGTTTCGGCAGCGGGAACAGCTATAGCATTGGGGTCTACTGCACCGACACACTTTATTCGAGCAAATACCCAGTATGTACCTGGCAGATACCTGGAATGCGCCGCTCCTCACCTCTGACAAGCCCCGTTGCGTTTGCCTTCCCAGCCTGGGTTCATGCGTGGCTGATGGGCGGCTGATCTGTTAAATGATAATGATTAGGATTTAATAGGCTGCAATGCTTCGCGTGTCTACCAGATGGCATAAATTCATGAATTGTAATGCAGTATATATATATATATATACTGTGCAGTATTGCAGCCAGCGGCAATAAAATGCTTCAATCCCTGCCTGGAAAATATCTCAATGCACTCGGGCAGAAAACAGTCACAAACCTCAATACACCCGGGTATACCCGAATTCGTGGGACTAGCCAAGCTCGAATAAAGTGTGTCGCCAGTGTATACAGCCAATATGTACTAGTATACAATGCAGATATTTCTTATCTTTTTGCACTAACTATATATGTTTTGAATATTTCGTAGTTAACATGCTAGGCACTCCAGGCTCCATGTGTTTAAGATCAACATTGTTACACTGCTTCCTTAGAGTGTGTCACACATTTCTTATGCTAAATGGATTGGTCTTTAAATGTATATTTTTTGTGACATTGTTTGCATGATGGTTACTATTTTATTATTTTAGTGTGGTTTTCTGACTGACACATATTGCAACCTGTTTCACACACTGCCTAACACTGCGTGCCCTATGGCTGAGTGCTTCAGCAATCTACTGACTGACCTAGATTCCATCCAGCTGCGTCATCCATATGTGTATATATATATATATATATATATATATATATATATATATATGTTTTATTCCCATACTTTTTTTCACTTTATAGGTGAGCATATTAGGTGTTACACATGCTTGACTTCCCTTCCAGCCTTTTTATTCATCTCTGTTTACCTGCAGATTGAGTTAATATATTCAAAATGGCCACTGCTTACCTGCAGATTGAGTTAATATATTCAAAATGGGCGCTGCTTACCTGCAGATGGAGATAATATATTCAAAATGGCCACTGTTTACCTGCAGATATGCTGGGTGTAGGCTACACAGCAACAAACAGAGAAAAGAAACCTAGTTTTGAGCACTCAGATACATCTAATGGGTGAAATATGAAAAATGTAAAACAACTTTAATAAACCACTATTAAAATATTGGGGATTAAAACGAGTATTAAATGCTAGGATCCTAAATTCTGAACATGTAATACCAGGTTCTGGATCAACGATAAGGATGAGAGGAACACTCAACAGGAGTGTCCTGCAATCAGGCTACATAGGCAGGTGAGGTCAATTAATTGTGATTGGGGTTATTGAGCAGCACCACCTCGAGAAAGGTCCCACTGGGGGACCGAAACGTCGTTTTTTGTGTCTTTTTCAATACAAAGAACTTGTGATCAACTTACCTGAGTGCTGTCCCTTGATGTTGTGCTTCAACCTGTATCGTATGGTGTGTGTGTGTGTGTGTATGTATATATATATATATATATATATATATATATATATATATATATATGTAGCCCCGAGGTAAAATTTGACTCCCTGACCCCCCTCCGCGCTTACCGGGTGGTTGCGGGTGCCGCCGGAGGCAGCGGTGGACCCGCCGGGAGAACGCGAGGGTGGGGGCCATTGCAGGGAGCAGAGCGGGACTGTGAGGCGCAGGCCGGTTGCCGGGGACGCGATCGGGCCGTTGCTAGGGCCGCGATCGCGTTGCCACCGGCTCGGCGGCTTGTGCAGAGGGCGCCGCCATTGCGCGTTAGCTCGCGCATGCGCAGTAGGCGGCAAGCGCGAGATAGGACCCCAGGGCTAGGGAGAGATCGCGCGAGGGCAGGACAGGGAAGAGAGAGGTTGCGGCAGCCATTAGGCGTTCGCGCATGCGCGGGAGAAGCGCGCACGCGGCCCCAGTACTGTAGCAGCCCCCTGGGAACTACAATTCCCAGGAGGCATAGGGAGACAGGCACCAGGTGCCTGATAGTGGCCAATAGGGCTGAAGGAAGCTCAGCCCGGGAAAAGAGATACATTTCCCGGGCTTTGCACGCGTCAGTCAGGCTGATTAGAAGGAAGGAGAAGGAAGGGTGTAGGGAGCGAGTGGCTCCTGCACCAGGTAAGGGTTTTCCTTAGGTCCCCAGGCAGGCCCCAATTCCCGGTAAGGGCAGGGGGTAACTGAAAAGGGACGGCCCTAGATAAGGAGGTTACCCTTAGGTGCGGAAGGTGCAGTTTGGCAGTGCCACAGCGGATAGGGCTGTGCGCACTGGCAAATAGGCACAGCGTGCGAGCAGTGGAATTGCTGCGGGTTCCAGTGAATGGTGTGTATCGTTCTGTGTGTGTTGCTGCATGTGCTGGGCGCAGTGTGTGCAGCGTGTGTGAATGCCTGCAGGCTGACAGTGAGAGCTGTATGTCTGCTGCAGGCTCTTAGGTGTTAGTTAGCAGTTTCAGATAGGACTGGGTAGCTAGGGGAGGGGGCAGGTTATTGTTCCACAGGCCCTAGGAGTTTTCCCCAAGCCATCCCAGGTTGCGGTTTATCAGGGACAGGCCCTAGGTTAGGGTTCCTGTCCTGATAGGGTTAGTTAGGGATAGCGGCGGTTGCTGTTCCCGTGATGCGGTTGGTGTTGCCGTGATTCGGTTGCTGTTCCCGGGAAGCGGTGGGACCCTCGTTGGGGTCCACGGAGAGAAGTACCTGGATAGGATCAGACGGACGTCTGACCCTTTTAGAAGAGAGTTGCAGGCCCGAGCATCGGAGTGCTCGGAAGGTACCTCTGAAGTATATAAGTGCACCAACTGGGCCCTAGCTTAATTTAGTGACTGCGCAGTCACTCACGACCTCCGTAGGAGTACGGGACATTGGGTGTGGGGGATCACAGGACACTGGGTGGGAACACCAGACATTGGGCTGAGGGATGCGGATAGAGCATAAGGTTATGTTATGTTATGTGATGTGTGACATGTCGTGTTAGTAAAGGGTTAGTATTATATCTATGAGTGTTATTGTATTTCTTACCCAGGGCTATCTTTCATAACGGGGATCCTGGGTAAGTGGAGGCGCTGCACCAGGTAATGGTAAGGGTTTCCCCAGGCTCCCAGCTAGCGGAGGCTCAGATCTCCTGGAGCCACAGGTGTTATACAGCTACCAGTAGTCCCTTAGAAGAGGTGTGCCGCAGGGAAAGGGACCGGTTAGACCACAGGGGCCAATGTGAGATTGGGTGGGTTAGGCCGGTTCACAAAAAGGGCTATATATATATATATATATATATATATATATGTGTGTGTATATATTGTATTGTATTGTATGTCTTTATTTATGTAGCGCCATTAATGTACATAGCGCTTCACAGTAGTAATACATGTGGTAATCAAATAAATAACAGATAATATAAATAACAGATCATGGGAATAAGTGCTTTAGACATAAAAGTAACATTAAGGAAGAGGAGTCCCTGCCCCGAGGAGCTTACAGTCTAATTGTATATACATACATACATACACACACACACACACACACACACAATGAAAAAAATCCCTTATGAGCACATTCACATTCTCGGACATGTCTGCAACCTTGCTTTTCACCGTTATCTCCTAGCATACAGTGCTTCCTCTACAGCAAGGGATTCTGGGACATGACATGTAATCAGCACAAAGGGTCACCTTTTGCTTCAAGTCCATATTGACATGAACCCCTATGAGCTTGTGCCTGCTGCATTACACAGCCTTTTAGCACAGCCTGGGTTAAGTGCAAACCAGTAAACCTACTCACAGACAGCTATTTCGACATTTTGGGTCTCATCAGTGTGAGGCTGGTTATACTGGCTTTGCAAATTGAAGCTGGGATAGGTTTCAACCACATCTTTGATAAGTTATGGTGGGTAAAAAAAGTGACAAAGCAAATGAAAATAATCACTTATGGTGTGCTCATTTGCATGTCATTCCCAGAATCCCTTGCTGCAGTGGAAGCAATATATGCTAAGTGATAATGGTGAAAGGCAGGGTGGCAGACCTGTCTAAGACATGTGAATGGGCTCACAAGTGATATTCTTTATTGGCTATATGCTAACCGTGGAGTTTTTTTGTAGCCTTTTTCACCCACCATAACTTATATAACATCTTAGGTGTTTAATTAATGGCAAAGACAACTTCAATACACCTTTGTGCAATAAGTATAGTCTGGCCTATTTTGCTTAGGTCTTTGCTGATTGATCTAGGATTAACCTAGTATTGATTTATTTAGGATATAAATGGTAATGTAGATAACCTGAAGACTAGACTTCTTAAAATTGCTGACCCAATTACTATTAAACCATATGATGACATCTTAATATGTCCATTTCAACTGGTAAAATACTATCATTTAGAAGTGTGGTGGATGGAGTACATTTGAAAAATGGAGACGCAAGTTTATGTAAAATAATTATTGACCCATGGTGACCCGTTCATTACACATTCACTGATCTTCTTGAGGTAAGTAATTAGATTTTTATAGCCATAGATGATAATCAATGTACTAGAGCTATCTTCATTGATTTAACTAAGGCCTTTGATCTGGCACTCACTAACTATTTCTGTAAAACTTGTAATTCTTCAGTTACCAATACAATCAAGCAAATCAATACGTGATACTTAAAACCGTGTGGATCCTAAAAGCATAATTGAACAATGCAATATCTTGCAATCTCTAATCGCATGTGGTAGGATGTAATAACTTTTAATAAGCTATCAGCCTATAATAATCTTAAATGAACCAAAAAGATGAAATCGTGTTTACAAGTAAAGACGAGATCTATGTTGGTTAGAATGCTCTGTAAACTATCATTTCATCTTTAGAGAACTCACATATTGGTCCATTAAAATGTTTTATAACCTACCACAAATCTACACTTCTAAAGGAATATACCAGCTGCTAGAACTACTGTCTAAACCATTACGAGATCCTCTGCCAAAGCATATAGAAATGTCTAATTGTTGAATACTATTCCAAAGTGCGGGGAAACCGTTTCAGGCGAGGAGAATCCTGCTTGTGCAGCCAACACAACATAGACAAACAATTTCTTCAAAGTACAGGTCTCCTCTAAGACAGAGATCTCTGTCTTAGAGGAGACCTATACTTGGAACAAATTGTTTGTACTGTAATTGTTGAATACAAAAATCTCTCAACATTAAAAAAAAAATAGCTATACTTAACCCCCTCGGTGCCAGAGGATTCTGCCACCTCCGTGGCCATGCCCCCTAGCAATCATGTGAGAACTTATGCAAATGAGTGTTGCTTCCGGTCAAGTATACGGAACAGAAGAGACCTCCCCTTCTTTTTAGGTCATGGTCCCCTATAAAATTACGTGCAGGAAACACGGTACTAGTCATAAGGGTTGCTACGGGGACAACCTTTATGATGTACGCTATACTGTATACATTTATTGGGCACTGATGGTGGTTAATCACATGCCTGTCCAGAACAAGAGGTAATATTTGGCATTACAATATTTATTATTCAAATAATATATTAACTGAACTTTCAGACTGTATGACGTGTATGATATAGTTATATCATTACAGGAGATGAGCAACATTTTTGCTGAAGTTCACAAACCAGGCAAAACGCACTTTTTTTTCCACCCCAAAAAAATTGCGAAAAGTTGCCAATTTTTCTTTACATTGCCAAACATTAAAAGTCCATGTGCAGGTCAAATGACCCTTTATATGCTGCCATTTTCAGAAAATTATAGTGAAAATTGGCAAAATTGGCAAAATTGTCACTAACCTTCAAAAGAATGCGAAATGTAGGAGAAACACATTTGAACATCTGTAATTATTAGTGATTTTTTGCCAAGTGGTATGAGATTTTAGAAGTATTTCCTTTCTACAGTATCTCCCCTTATATTTGTTGCTGGTTGTATTAAGGAGCAAGCAAATTCATTCAGCCATTAATAGCATTTGCACCATTTCTTTTGTTTTCTTTGCTCATAAACTATTCTGCCTGCCTCCCCCGTCTTCTTTACACAACTTAGATACCTTACACTGTGGGAAAATGAGGGAGAGAAAAAATGTATAAAAAGAACATAATGTATGTAGTTTTGTGTAACTAGCGATGTTCTTCTCCAATGAAATACCTTTTCCATTCCACTCCAGCCTGGCTTGCGTTCAAGCTTCAACGTTTGTTCCACTCCATGGTAAATCTGCTTTTACACAACTTCACTTTAGTTTGGACAGTCCCTGGTTTTTTTTTGCGCTTGGCCTTCAATGGATTTGCTCGATTCCAATCTGGCTCCTGTTATGTTCTGTCACACGAAAGATAAAAGTGCTCAAAAGCGCTCTAACAAAAACCCAGAGCTTAATACATATAATTAAGTGCAAATAAACTCATATAAGTGCATAAATAACACAATATACCGTAAGTGACAAACTATGGTGATCTATAAGGTGCAAATCAATAAAGGGGCTTAGCAAGCACACTCAACCCTTGGCGGGAGACGTTTCAGAAGTCTTGCAAGTTCAATTCTTTCCAAAAAGAACCAGAGGAGCGACTCTTGCAGCCATGAAAATAGAAAACATTACATAGTACAGCAATGTACCCGACCGCGGGTGAAACGCGTTAGAGGTGCAGGGGTACTCTTCCCTCCTCTCAATTTTTATCCATGTTGAAATAAAGGAATTGTTGCAGCACAGTCCAGCCTCATCGATTTTCTCTGCATCGTAGTGCCCGCTGACTCATCTTTCCCCTCGGCATAAGGTGATTTCGTTCTGCTTGCATTCAACTGGAGCACACAGACCTGGAAATACACATGGATATATGTGAGTACTATCATGCTTAAAGTGAGCTGCCCCACCACCATTCGTTTATTTGGTCTTGGTGTACATGAGAGGTCTGAGGGGGTCCTAGGACATCCCCCATACAACTCTCTTTACCCTTGCTTAACCGTAGTTCATCTAGGGGTTAATGCCTAAGCTCCAAGCATGCATCAAGGACAATATGTGTTCTGGTTTGCAGTGAACTATTACAATATAATTTTTTTGTACCAATGGGCATATGCTCTGCAGCACTAGTCATTTTTGGGGTCCTTACCTCAATATCTCCTATTTGTAACGTAAAAGTGGCAACAAATTAAGTGTAGCCATGTCTAAGATTGGTGTACATATCTCTTTCTCATGTTGGCAGTAAACCTGGTAAGTATGCAGGATTGCCAGCAACAATCAATGAGGTTTGCCCTCACACCCTGGTGAGGTGTCATATATCCCCAAAGGAAGTAACAACATGCAATGTGCCCCCACTTAGTGGTACAGAGCAGGTTTGTTCTCTGGGGGGTGATATAAGACACAGCACTGCCTAAAGTTAGAAGTCAGTTTCCTGTTGTTGTGCTGCCTCTGTTCAGTTAGAGGCACGGGAAGGTTTGCAACAGTGTTGCAGTGTCTCCTGCTAGCTGTGAGTCAGAGCAGCTCAAGAGAGGAGCTGAGAGAGACAAAGCAGCTCAGGAGAGGAGATTACAGCAGCCAGAGAAGCTGGGGAATCTCTTTGAGAGTAAAGGTGGAAAGCAGCTCTATTAGGGAGAAGGGACCTTCCTAATGGAGTGCTGCACAGAGATGAGCGGCTGAGTTGCTATCTGTGAGGGGCAGCTTGCCCATACCATGCAAATAAAGATGCCCTGTTCAAAGATACCTCCACTGGGTGAGTGTGAAGTTACTCAGCAGTGGATGGCACCACCAAGAAGGAGTTCCTCACCAGGACCATCTCCCTGCGGAAGCACAGATCCTGATGAGGTGGAGGCGCTGCACATGATATAGGTAGGACTCGCACCCACTACCTCAGCTACCTGTCCTGATGACATCCCCTAATACCATCAAGCGGGAGACTCAGGAGTCCTGTTACTTGCAGGTGCACCACCATACACGATCACGTAATTTGGACCGGTTAGACCACACGGACCAATGTGAGATTGGGTGGGTCAGACAAGGGGGGTCCACCCGTTACATAAGCAAAGCAGTTAATGTGAAGCTGAGACTGCATAAGAGAAAGTGTGTTCATTTTAGTAACAATTTTAATAGATTGTATGGAAGTAGAAAAAAAAGCAAGGAGAACAGTTAGTAGAAGTTGTGAGAGAATGATGGCAAAAGTAGATTGGTACAGGAAAGGGTGGATCCTGCTAATGTTGCAGGACAAGTAGGAAAATGAACAGAAGAAGAGAGATCAGTGACATGCAATACAAGACTGTAGATCAACAATGGAAAACATTGGAAGATGAGTGAACAATAGGCCATGTTTACTAAGCCAGGCTGTGTCACAAGTCTCATGAGACTTCAATGGGCCATAAGGTATCTTCTGGCACCAACAGGTTTAATGGAATAACACAACAAACTAAATACAGGTATGACCCAGATACCTGGGAAATATGCTAATTTCAATAATTTCTATATATATGTTGTATATACAAATGAACATATGTCCCAGGTACCCAGGTATTTCAGGTGTGTTCCTTTTTGTGCTCAGGTATCTCTCAATATATTGTATAAAGGAATGTTTTGGGAGGTATAAAAGTAACTTGGTAGTCTAGTAAAATAATACTCTTTCTCTCATAAACGTTTTATGTTAACAATTTTTTGTCGCAAAGTAGCTGTATGGTCGACAAGTTAGCACATCTCCGCTTGTTATGATCCAGAAGTGCACATTTCAATATGCTATTTGTGCAGCTTTTTAAAATGACGATTGTGAGTATTTCATGTGTTGTGCCATGAAACAATGATCCAAAAGCCCTAAAACAAATTTAACTAATCTGCAGCATGTTTAAAAATATGCAATTACATATCACTCTGCCAGCACAACCACAAATGATATGATTTGTGCGTTGACTTTGTTTAAACAGAATTCCATTGTAAACCTACTGTATAAGTTTTGTGTCTTTGAACAAAACAAGTATACAGTATGTGTTTTGTGAAGGTCATGGTGCTTACAATAACAAGGCAAAATTATTAAAAATGACATGAAATATTATACTGCAGATTTATTTTACCTATTTGTTTCTTTCTATAATTGACTTATTAGTGTAGACAGATTTGCTTCTTAATGTCGAATTTTTACCATTGCGTTGCAGGATTAATATTGTAGTCATGTCATGATTTCTTGATTTTGTTTTATTTATATGTTTATTTTTGGTTAAATAAGTGTACATATTGGAGTTAGACATTGACCATTGGGCTACAGGCCATTTGTTCTTAATTCAGTTTTTGGAAATTAGTTTTACCAGTTTATACAAGTATGTTGCTTTATCAACTTAATGCCTTAGACAATGGGCCATATTTACTAAGCAATGGTATTTTACAAGACCCCTTCACTAGAAGGTGTCTTGTGGAATAGCATCGTTTAGTAAACATGGGCCAAGCTTTGATCCACTTTTAACATAGGTTTATAGAAATCACTGAGAGAATGTGCCAGAGCTTTGTAAAGATACTGTAGGCAGGATGTGTCCATCACCAATTCTACTTACAAATAGGTGCACATGAATCTGGACTGAATAACCAGAAGTAGTGTTTAACAGCTGCTAAATTAGCTCACTAGGTAAGGCTGCTAACTCTAATCCAGCAGACAGTTGTTACCAGTAGGACATTTAATATAATAATATATGATATATTTTTTCCTATATAGCATATATTGAATTTTTTTTTTCCAACGGGCTCCTCAACCATACAATTTACAATCTAATTTTGGTGACTTAGGCACAGCGGGATAGAGTGCCCAAGGTCACAAAGATAGGTGATACAAGATTTTGAGTCCAGGTACATCCAAGAGAAAAAACGAATGGCGCACAGCCAGGGAGCCAGGTGTGGAATAAAAAACTTTTTTTATTATTGCAGCATGGTGAGAGACAAGTTCACCCCCTTGGGGGACAAAGACAAAGACCTCCTACGCGTTTCGGACCAACGGGTACTCCTTGTGTCTAATTGACACTACTGCACAGAAACTTATTTTGACTTGAATAGGCTTTTCCATGCGGAAGTGCTAAATCACACTACTGTAACACTTTTGAATTAAAATGGGGGGGATGGGTGGGGGGAAGGGGGGGGAAACCTTCTCATGAGGGAAAAGGATAAAGTAAAACACAGCATGTCCTGTGTTTTGCTTTGTACAATAAGTATACTGTAACAATGCCCTGCATTTTACACTTACCGTATCTCAACATTGCTGGGTAGAATGATGCTTTAAAAAGGTTCTATAAAGAACAAACTGCTACGGGCATATAAAGCCTTAATGTTTGGGAAGATTTGTTAAAAGAATCCTGCTTGTATTAAAAATCTTGTATAATATCATTATCATATATGATTTTTAACTGGGGCCATCTTACTACTACGACGAAACCACATCATTTACAACCAGGCTACAAACTTTTGACAAACCACCTCATTTGTACCTACTAGTCTTTTCTGCAGCAGACAAACCACTTCATATGTAGCACTTAAGTGGTTGTTTTAAATGTACAAGTGTTTAGTAACATCTCATTATATCTATTAAAATATAATGCTGCGTTTCTTAACTTTGTTTTGCAAGGATATGCTGAATCTTAGTGAGCATCCTGATCTGTGTCCCTGCTAAAAAAAAAGAATACGATATTGATTTAGTTATTTTCACAGTTGCTTCTTGTTGCAGCCCTAATAATCATTAGACAAGCCTTATATCGCCCACCTTAAGCTAGCATATTTATTACAAATAAAAAGGGATAAATGAGTCTGACATTAAACAAATAAATAAAAAGTAAACTCATTCATTGTCTGTGCAGAATAACTACATAAAATCTTTAAGATGTAAAATTTTCGGATTCTTCAATTACTCTAATTGATTGTTCAGTGCGCTCAGTCAGCCAAAAGTAGAGAGAAACTTTGTACAGAGATCATTAGTTTTTCTCCATTTAGAGATTAATCATGAAGAGCTCTGGCTCTTTAATTCTGTAATTTGTATATTTAATGGGCTGCTGCAGAATCTATGACAGTAATTAGCATTGCCTGAAAACTCATTAATACGCAACAACATGATTAATGCAGCATTAATGCAAACATGACTGAAGTTATTTGGGTTATGTAGTAAGAAGATTAAAGTTATAATATCCTGTTTGTTTTACTAGTGGTGGGCATAATGGGATTGTAAAAATATATATGTATAAAAAAAAAACAAGCATCACATCAGTCATTTTAATTTAAAGTTAATCTAGGGGAAGGTAAGGCGAATTAATTCAGTTTTACAGCAGATTACGAATACAGATTTGGCTAAGTCTTCTTGTTTTTTTTTACTTGTAAACCCCATTTGAGGCTGAATTAGTAATGAGCACAACTCAAGTCATAGGGCTTAAAATAAAACAGTGAATGAGGCTCAAAGATCCAAGTTGTTGTGTGTGTACCTAGGCAAGGTGACGAAAATAGATTTGGTAGGGGATTATTGAATTAGATAGCTTTGGCCTTCTCTTACCCACCATAGTATAAGTAGAGCTGCATATTTAAAGGTCCATAATGAAACTTCAGCTCAGGGCGTGTGCATTGCTGCATGAATGCCAGGAAAAACTCCCTCGTGCAGAACCATTGCTGCCACATTGTCTTTTAGCATATAAAGGTACTGTAGTAACTGTAACGGTCAGACCCCCACCCAATCTCATATTGGCCCCTGTGGGTGTAATCTGCTCCTCTTACATGTCTGTGTGATATGTGGTGCACCTGCTGGCAACAGGACTCCTGAGTCTCCCGCTGGTTGGTAATGGGGAATATCACCATGACAGGTGTCTGAGGTAGTGTTCTGAGTCCTACTCACATTCGGTACAGCGCCTCCACCCCATCAGGATCCCTATGGCAGCAGGGGGAAGTATCTGATGGGGAACTCCTTCTTTGGTGCATCCTCCTGGCGAATAACTCCACACTCTCACAGGAAGGGTGTCTTGATCTTGGGCATCTTTAATAACATCTTTCCAGGCAGACTGCCCATCATAGCGGTCGTACTTAGCCAATCATTTCTTTGAGGTACTCCATTCAGAAGGTTCCTCCTCTCTTAACTGAGTTGCTCTCCACCTCTCTCCTAAGGGAGACCACCAGCTGTGCCAGGTCCCTGGACACAGTGTGTATTCAGCTTGCACTTGACTCTCTGACAGACAGACTTGAACTGCTGCAGACACTTAGGATGAACATTAACACACTAACTTTAGGCAGTTCTGTGTCTTATATAGACTCCAGAAAAGACCAACCTCTATGTCACTAACAGTGGACACAAAGCATGTTGTCACTTCCTTTGCTACATATGACACTTCACCAGGGTTTGAGGGCAAACCTCCATGATAGTTACTGGCAACCCTGCCTTCATACCAGGATTTACTACCAGCATGAGAGAGATCTGTACACCAATTTTACACTAGGCTACAATCTCCCCCTGGTGGAACCCAACTTCCCGGCTGGGATATACATTTGCGGAACCTTCCTTCAGGTAGCACTGCAACATACATCAATACACGTTAGAATAGAAATACATTGTCACAGAACACATTTTTACATCAGAAACATAATCACCTAACAGCTACATCCTGACCTGCAAGACTGTACTGCTCCTAAGGAGAATCTATTTTAGTAATAATGCCTAGGGTCTGGCTTTTGCACCTCCCTCCCATTGGCATCTTTCACTGTAATGCTGTAAGATCTAGACGGCCCATTCTCTGGCCTATACTCCATCTTATGCATGAAGATGTTGCGCCCAACACTCCATACCCTCATAAGGTAAGATATCCTCTCCTCAGTCTTGTATGATGCGTGACCACCCGATTTGGACATAATATAATCCTCCACAGTCTCCCTCAACCACGTATCCCTATTATCCTCAATCTCTTGCATGAGGGGCTCAGGCACATATGGATATTCCAGACCATGAGTTCTTTTATATCTGGCAACTATCGCTCTCTCAGCCCTGCTGATACGGATGAGTTTCTTATTGCCTGCCCTGCCTGGCAGCACCCACGATAATGGTTCCTCAGAAGCAACCACATCATAAAGTATGGACGACCCTCAGGGAGTAACTAAGCCCTTCTGAATATCGTACCACCTTTTCCTTAGCTCTTCTAGGCGCTCCTCATCTGAGTACTCACCCTCATCCCATCAGTGGTCCACTATGTCACTCCTTATTAATATGAATCGCGTACGATCCAACCAGGCCTCATACCCCTCAAACATAGGAGCCCACCATCTGGTTTCTTTCTCCACTGCCTGCTCTTTTACTGTAACTGACATCTCACTTTCCTCCAGCTCTCCCACAGAAGACACTCCTGATGTCCCTGTGGACCTGGAATTGGACCCATTACGTTTAGGTCTACATTTTACATTAGTATTGCAATCCATCGAATTTGTTTTCGATGACACCCCAGAGGCAATCATTCCCCCCCCCCCCGATCCCTTATAGGAAGTAAAACAATCCCCCCAGTCCAGATTTGACCCAGTCCATTCCTCGGAGGTATCCCGGGACTCCTCAGACAACCCTTGGCTCGATAGGGACTCGGATGAAGAGGTGACAGGGGCAGGGATTTGGGCCATGGGCGAGGGCAGAATAAAAGGGGACTTGTGCTGGCGATGCGGCATCCCTAACCGTAATTTGACAATACCTCGACCGGTACCAGCGTTGGGCGGATCAGGCTCACCCGTTTCCTGGTTCCCAGGCTTCCGCAGGGCCTGTCAGCTCTTGCTCTTCTCTCCTCCAGATGACGTGGTACAGCACGGCGTACGCGGCCATCTTCCAACCGGTTCTGCTGTGTCCGCCGGAAGTGACATCTTGGATCTCGCGGGACGAGGCGCCGCCATCTTGGGTTGGGTTCCCCACTAAACCTCTTAGTCCAGAACAACATCCGCCGCCGGAATTGATGGTTCCTCTCGCCGCTCCGCTTGGCTGGGCCTTCCTTCGCCGTCATCTCCATCGGAGCCTGTGGAGGGTAAGGGGATGTCTCGCCGCTTGTGATGGTGTTTTCTCCGTCTTCCACTCGGGGAGTCGCCACGACCGTGGGACTCATCCGCTCCGGTCGCACCAGTGCAGGTGACCGCGGACTCTCCAGATTCTGCTCCGCTGCATCACCGGTAAGTGTCAACTCTTTTCCAGCACCGCTTTAGTGGCCCGCCGGTAGGCGCATCACCACCGACGTCGGGCTCGCTTGCTCATCGTCCAACGAGGCAGACTCGGATGCTGGCAAGGGTACCTCCACAGGGGACCGACAGCGAGGTTCTGGGTTCTCGCTGCGGTTGCAGGCCCCAATCTCTTTCTTCTCCGTAGTGATCATCAGCAACGATCCCCATTCTCTGGGATCAGCTTTCTCCGCTTTTACCTTGGGCGAGGCTCCAGCCGTCAGCTGGGCTGTCTCTCCTCCCGCCTCCGTGGCGTACCCAGGCACAAAGGGCTGCACGGCCCACAGATAATGTATGCCACATTGTGGACACCTTGCCGTGGTACTGGCTTCTCCGCCTGGCAGCCGACACTGCATGCACAGGCATCGCAAAGTTTCTGTGTCACCCGCCTTTATTACCAGGAAGCCTCCTGGCAACGAATATGGATGAGCTAAAATGTCCATCTCGGGCTTTATCGTACTGGTTACAGGAGACACTTTGCACAGTGGTCTCGCCTGTTCACCAGCTCCTCGCAACTGAAGGCAGGAAGCGCACATCCAGCTCCTCCCTCAGCCAACTTGGTTCGTAATTGGCAGATACAGGGACACCTCCTCCTGGTAGATATTAAGGGAGGGTCCCACAGGTTCACTTGATGACCCATAATTGGCTCTGAGCCTGTCACAGTCCATGAGGGTGCAGCCACAGCTTTCGCGCCACTTCCCCCAACAGGGTGGGGTTCTTTATTTGGCGCCAATCCCGGCCAACTCCTTGCAATCTTAGCATTTGCAGAATTTATTCTTCAATCGGCCCACGCAGTCTCCCAGGGAAGCGGGAGCAGCCATCTTGGATTTCACGGCCATTCACATAAGCAACTGAGGTAGATACTTGTCTGTTGATCACCGTCTGGCAATCAGGTTCTCCATCCACTCCGCACATAACAACAATGTCCTCAGCACTGTTCTCCAGGGTAGCACCCCGGGATACTAGGCAGGACAAAAACGGCGGGGCCACAGCCTTGGTGCCACTTCATAACAAACTAGCCAAAGTCACTTCGTTAGTCTGTTCTTCTGTGGTACACACACCACGTGCGCTCTCTCCATCAGGCGCTGGCCGCCATCTTAGATTCTCCGCGCCGCGCAGAACTTCACTACTTGCGGTCGCCATCGTTACTTGATAACTGCGGTCGCACATGGTTCTCCTCTCTGCTGGGCAGCTGCCATTTCGATACAATAAAGAATGCCAGTACACCACCTACATGTATCCCATGTATGTCTGACTCATGTTACTACCTCAGGCTAGGCTCACTCTCTCTGTGTATGCTGTGTCTACCTTCCTCCAGTATGTGCTTTGTGGTAAGTGTTCTGGCTACTGGCTAGAGTACTCTGGCTTCTCCCATGCAGTACTAGGGCGTCAACCTCTCTTGGCTACCTCTAGCGCAGATCCTCTCCAGAATTCCTGACCCATGTTAACCAGGCTATCCCTTCAGGCATCCTATGACTAGACACCTCAAAGTGACTAGGACAGCTATAGCCCTGTCTCCAGACCCACTTTACTCCTCTCAGGGCCCCTAGGGTGTGATTTGCGAGTCGCCACGACATTCCTGACTACTCCTAGGTCCTGTCCCATCCACAGCACTGACTGGCAGCATACACTCTGCCTGTTTCCCAGTGTGCCTAGCAAAAGCATGTCCTGTTGATACAGTATCTCAGCAGCGCCTCCAAAAATGTAATGGTCAGATCCACACCCAATCTCATATTGGCCCCTGTGGGTGTAATCTGCTCCCCTTACATGTCTGTGTGATATGTGGTGCACCTGCTGGCAACAGGACTCCTGAGTCTCCCGCTGATTGGTAATGGGGAATATCACCATGACAGGCGTCTGAGGTAGTGTTCTGAGTCCTACTCACATTCGGTACAGCGCCTCCATCCCATCAGGATCCCTACGGTAGCAGGGGGAAGTATCTGATGGGGAACTCCTTCTCGGTGCATCCTCCTGGCGAATAACTCCACACTCACACAGGAAGGGTGTCTTGAACTTGGGCATCTTTAATAACATCTTTCCAGGCAGACTGCCCATCATAGCGGTCGTACCTAGCCGCTCATTTCTTTCAGGTACTCCATTCGGAAGGTTCCTCCTCTCTTAATTGAGTTGCTCTCCACCTCTCCCCTAAGGGAGACCACCAGCTGTGCCAGGTCCCTGGACACAGTGTGTATTCAGCTTGCACTTGACTCTCTGACAGACAGACTTGAACTGCTGCAGACACTTAGGATGAACATTAACACACTAACTTTAGGCAGTTCTGTATCTTATATAGACTCCAGAAAAGACCCACCTCTATGTCACTAACAGTGGACACAAAGCATGTTGTCACTTCCTTTGCTACATATGACTCTTCACCAGGGTTTGAGGGCAAACCTCCATGATAGTTACTGGCAACCCTGCCTTCATACCAGGATTTACTACCAGCATGAGAGAGATCTGTACACCAATTTTACACATGGCTACATAACAATAAATAATTGTGTTTATGAAGGCTTGTATAATGCTATGGAAGAAAGATGTTTATGTGTATGTGTAACTTCTATTTGGACAATATGCAAGCTCAGGCTAATAGTGCTCTAAACATTTCCTATAAGGGGGGACGGAAGGGAGGACTGTTAAGTGTGTTGGGATGAGGTAGTGAGATTGGAGTGGGTGGTAAAGGAAGTTTCCTAGGGGAAGGATAGTAGTCCCCCTTAGATGTGGGGAAGGGGGGGGTGTTAACCCATTGTATGCCATAGTGGTCAGTAAGGCATTGTTGGCACTAACATCTATTTCATACAAAAGGTCATTTAGGTACAAATGCATACATGAAGAATTGCAATTCGCTAGGGTTACTAACAAGTTAAGGAATTCTTTTAATACTGATGTCAGGTATATCTATATATTATATATTGTCAACAAAGTTCCAGCACTCAAATTAGAAGAAGACAATAGAAACAAATCCATTAGAAAAATATAGAACACGTTTTATTGTCAGCCCATATCCAAGTGGCCCATTATAAGTGGCATGACTATTGAACAACTGAAGTTTAAAAGAAAGTAACTCTTACCCTAATGGCTCTTATCCTTCTTCTCTCCTCAGTTAAAATCCATCTCTAAATCCTCTGCTGTGTGTATTATATAGTATATGCAAGTGATCCAATGCTAGGTAAAAACCATATTTGAATGCTGTTTTCTGTCTACCCCTAATCAAATTAAGTGTTGCCACCTAGGCAGGGAACACCCTGTGTAGAAAACCATTTGTTTGAATGTGCCTCAGATGTGCTAATTAAGCAGACAGAACAACATAGTCAGGTGACTTTTTAGGCCTATATAAACCCAGTCAGAACAGCTAGTCTGCTTGCAGCCCAAATCCAAGTGGCCCATTATAAGTGGCATGACTACTGAACAACTGAAGTTTAAAAGGAAGTGGCCCATTATAAGTGGCATGACTACTGAACAACTGAAGTTTAAAAGGAAGTGGCCCATTATAAGTGGCATGACTACTGAACAACTGAAGTTTAAAAGGAAGTGGCCCATTATAAGTGGCATGACTACTGAACAACTGAAGTTTAAAAGGAAGTTCAAAAGAAGTGAGGAAAAAGTGGACACCCCATCTGGCCCTGATTCCTGCATTTGAACTACGCTGGAAAGGAGGATATCATCAATACCAGACTGCATCATTACTGCTGTGATGCTGCCTTTACCATTTATATTTGCTGTGACTTCACTTCTTCTCAAATTATGCACTTTTTACCAGCCTCAGTATGTCTCTAACTCTATTCATATATCTCCATCTCTCCTTCCTTCACCACTTCTCAGTTCACATGAACTCCTTTCTTACCTGCATCCTCTGACACCACACAGCTATATCCCATGCACTAAAAAACACCCCTACAAATCCTCCTCACACATCCTCTTTCTATCCATGCTTCTCCTCCTTGCTTCTGGGGATATCTCTCCCAATCCTGGTCCCTGTCTTATTTCAACTTGCTCTCGTCCTCGCTTCCCACATGCAACTTCTACTCCTCCTGGTGTCAACCCCTCCAACCTCATACCCATCCCCTGCCACCCTCCCTCCTCTCTCCCTTTCTCCTGTGCCCTTTGGAACGCACGCTCTCTTTCTAACAAGTTCCTCTCTGTACATGACTTCTTTCTCTCTCACTCCCTGCTTCTCTTTGCTATAACTGAGACCTGGCTCACTCAGTCTGACTCTGCTCTGGAAGCTGCCCTCTCCTATGGTGGCCTTTCCTTCTCCCACACTCCGCGCCCTGATGGCAGGGGTGGAGGCGTGGGGCTCCTGCTCTCCTCTGTCTGCCATTACCGAACCCTTCCTATTCCCCCCTCTCTTGCTTTTCCCTCCTTTGAGGCTCACACTGTCCAGATCTTCTCTCCTCTCCCTGTTCATGTGGCGGTCATCTATCGCCCACCTACCTCTACTCATCCCCCTTCTGCCTTTCTCTCTCACTTTGAATCCTGGCTCTCTTTCTTTCTCTCCTCAGAATCCCCTGTTCTTCTCCTTGGGGACTTCAATTGCCACATTGATGACCCCTCTCTCTCTTGGGCTTCCCGCTTTCTTTCTCTTACCTCTTCTTTTGGCCTTCAACAGTGGACTGCAGCTAGCACCCACAAGGATGGCCACTACTTAGACCTGGTTTTCACTAAAAACTTCTCTCTCTCCGATTTCTCCATTTCCCCTTTTCCTCTCTCTGACCATCATCTCATCTCATTCTCTCTATCTCGCTTCTCCCCTTCTCCACCTCCATCTACACCCCAGTTCTGCAGAAACCTGCGCTCTATTCACTTACCTGACTTTGAGTCCACTTTACGCTCCTCCCTCTCCTCTCTCAGCTCTGCTACAGACCCCGACAACCTGGTCAGGAACTACAACTCTGTCTTGTCCTCTCTTGATCTACATGCCCCACTTTCTCTCTGCCGCACTCGCCCTTCTAACCCTAGACCCTGACTAAATTCCCACACACGCATGCTGCGTTCCTCCACTCATTCCTCTGAACGCCTCTGGAGGAAGTCTCACACTCTCGCAGACTTCCTTCACTACAAATTTATGCTATCCTGTTTCAACTCTGCCCTCTCGCAAGCTAAACAAGCCTACTTTTCTGCACTAATCAACATGCACAAGTCTAACCCACGCCGACTGTTCTCTGTCTTTGATACTCTACTCAAACCACCCTCAGCTGCCTCTCCTTCCTCCATCTCCGCTCAGGACTTTGCTGACTATTTTAAGGAAAAGGTGGAATCCATATGGCAGAACATCCCCTCTGTTTCTTCCCCCCATCCTACACCTCTTCCTAACTCTCCTCCTGCCTTCCTTGAGTCTTTTTCCACTGTCTCAGAGGAGGATGTGTCGCTGTTGATCTCCTCTTCTCCCTCTACCACTTGCCCTCTTGACCCCATTCCCTCCCATCTCCTAAAACCTCTAGCTCCTACTATAATCCCTACGCTTACACACATTTTTAACTCCTCCCTCTGCTCTGGAACCTTTCCATCCTCCTTCAAACATGCAACAGTCATATCATTACTCAAAAACAGCAAGCTTGACCCTACCTGTCTTTCTAACTATCGACCTGTCTCCCTCCTGCCTTTTGCCTCTAAACTACTTGAACGTCTTGTATTCTCTCGCTTGCTCCATTTTCTCAACACCTATTCTCTCCTAGACCCTCTACAATCTGGCTTCCTCACTGCTCACTCCACCGAAACAGCCCTCACTAAAATAACTGACGACCTCCATGCTGCCAAAGACAGAGGTCATTACACTCTGCTAATATTACTCGACCTCTCTGCAGCATTTGACACCGTGGACCACCCTCTTCTCCTCCACATTCTCCATACTCTTGGTATTCGGAACAAAGCTCTATCCTGGATCTCATCCTACCTCTCCCATCATACTTTTAGTGTCTCTTCTGCTAACACCTCCTCCTCCTCTATTGATCTCTCTGTGGGGGTACCCCAGGGCTCTGTCCTGGGACCTCTTCTCTTTTCTCTGTACACACTCTCTCTAGGTGACCTAATAACATCTTTTGGGTTTAATTATCACCTCTATGCCGACGACACACAAATATACTTTTCAACACCTGACCTTACACCTGCTGTACAAACCAAAGTTTCTGAATGTCTCTCTGCTATATCATCCTGGATGGCCCTCCGACGCCTTAAACTCAACATGGCTAAAACAGAGCTCCTCATACTTCCTCCCAAACCTGGCCCTACTACCTCCTTCCACATTACTGTTGGAACTACAATCATTCACCCAGTAGCCAAAGCATGCTGCCTAGGGGTCACATTCGACTCCTCTCTCGCATTCGCCCCTCACATTCAAAACATTTCTAAAACCTGTCGCTTTTTCCTCCGCAATATAACTAAGATACGCCCTTTCCTCTGTTGTTCGACTGCTAAAACTCTGACTCGGGCCCTCATTCTCTCCCGTCTTGATTACTGTAACCTCCTGCTGTCCGGCCTTCCTGCCTCTCACCTGTCTCCCCTACAATCTATCCTAAATGCTGCTGCCAGAATCACTCTACTCTTTCCTAGATCTGTCTCAGCATCTCCCCTCATGAAATCCCTCTCCTGGCTTCCGATCAAATCCCGCATCTCACACTCCATTCTTCTCCTCACTTTTAAAGCTTTATATTCTTCTGCCCCTCCTTACATCTCATCCCTAATTTCTCGGTATGCACCATCCAGACTCTTGCGTTCTTCTCAAGGATGTCTTCTTTCTACCCCCTTTGTATCTAAAGCCTTCTCCCGCCTTAAACCTTTTTCACTGACTGCCCCACACCTCTGGAATGCCCTTCCCCTCAGTACCCGACTAGCACCCTCTCTAGCCACCTTTAAGACCCACCTTAAGACACACTTGCTTAAAATGGCATATGAATAGCACTGTGGATATTCTAAACACGATACATAATGCTTGGCCCCCTGCAGACGCACTTACCAGAACTCCCTCCTACTGTCTCTGTACGTTCTCCCTACCTACCAATTAGACTGTAAGCTCCTCGGGGCAGGGACAACTCTTCCGAAATGTTACTTTTAAGTCTAAAGCACTTATTCCCATTATCTGTTATTTATATTATCTGTTATTTATTTGTTTACCACATGTATTACTACTGTGAAGCGCTATGTACACTAATGGCGCTATATAAATAAAGACATACAATACATACAATACAATACATATACAGTGGTGGCCGCCTTTAGCCTCGTGCGGCCGTAGCGGCGCAACTCTGATAACCGCAGACAGATGCATTTTTTTTTTGGTCCGGAGTGTATTGCGGTATTTTAGCGCTCGTAATATTAGCTTTTTATTATCGCTGTCTGCAATACTGTCTAAAAACTCAGGGGGGCGTTCGCGAGCTGTGGTCTTCGAAGTCTAATACTTTAGCAGTTTAACCTACGTCAGTACACAGTCTGCGTGTGCGTGCGCAGTAATTGTAAATTTGCATATTTATACATGCATTTGCAGTGCTGTATGTCTCATTTGAAAATTGTTGAAACGCATAGGCGTGTACAGTACTGTAACAGTATCACATTTCGGCATATACAGCGCTCTCCCCTCGCTCGCCTCCGCACACACACAGTATAATTTACTGCACTGCAGTATTTCAACTTCTTATCTTCTCTACAGTGCAGTACACCTCTCCCACACCATTCCTTTGAATGTGTGTCTTTCTGGTTTCAATCACATTCCTGCTTGATAGCTGATGATTACTGCGCATGCATCTGTAAATTCACCACTGCTTGCTTGCGAACTTCAAGAGTGAGTGACCAAAAAAAAATATATATATTTTTTTTTCTCTTCATTTTTTATTTTTATTTTCTCGACAAGCCTGCCTAAACCATCTTGATATTACGATATTCAATCTGTGCTGTAGCTTTTGACTGCGGCACTGTGCGTTTGACTGCACATGGTTGATTTGTGTGCTTTTTATGTACTGTATTTGGGGGTGTAGGGAGCAAATTATAATGATGACCTGCCTTTTGAAAATATGCCATTTCTTTGAACTGCAGTACAACTAATCCTTCATGCAGCTGTACCCTGTACCCCCCTCCCCCACGCACACACACAAGGCTCGCTCAATGATTTGAACCTCTTATCGACAGACACCTCTCCAGAGCCATTCCGTTTCTAAAGCTTGCCGTTGTGTTTTTAATCAGTCCCTAGCCGAGCATCACCTCTCTGCGCCTGCGTGCCAAATTTTCCTATTGTTGGCTTAGAGTCACCTCTCTGTAATCCTCTTTGGGAAGGGAGCTAGCTGATGATTACTGCGCATGACTCACCCATCCACCCCCCAACCCTTTGAGGCTTTGTTTACGATAACGCTTTTGAAAATCCCTACTCGAATTTGATATGTAAATCTGATTTGCACAGCACTGTGAAATTGAGAGTTAAAAAAACATTATCTGATAAATGTTGTTGATGCAGTAAATTACCACTTTTTGTCATTCTTTCTTTTTCTTTGGTGTAGGTGTGGGGGGGGGGGTTGTCAATGATTATGATTTTCATGAATGTAAAGAAATATTTATATTATTATATCAGGAACAAAAAAAAACAAATATAAAAATAATCATGAATAATACTAAATGCAGTCTTTATTCAGTTCTTCTGTCAGATGAAAATTGAGGGCCGGTGGATAATCATGAATAATGCACATTGATAATAATATGAATTAATAATATATATATATATATATATATATATATATATATATATATATATATATATATATATATATATATATATATATATATATATATATATATATATATATAAAAAGTAGAATTTACCAGATTGGAGTCCGGAAAAAACGAGACAGCACACAGTCTTAGTAGTTCCAATGCAGTTGTAATCAAAGTAACATGGCACCACCTCCAACGTTTCGGTACACTCAACGTGACCTTCCTCAGGGACGTGCAATAAGTGAATGCTAATCCACCACCTTATATACCCAAACAAATCAAAATTAAATCAAACTCACCCGTGTAGGGGCAACATTGCCCGCGAAACCGCGCTGCTGTGACACGCATGCATCTGCTGGAACGCGTCGCCATCTTGGATTTACCAAAACCTCCCCTTCAACTACGGTGGCCTCAATGGTCTGACTACAGGCACGATCGCGCATGCGCGGACCTGTCTTGTCTCCCTGGGTCATGACACGCAATGTACTACTGACACGCATCGCCATATTGCTTCCCAGAGTAGTAAACAGTTGACCTAGCTACGGTGGCCCGATTGGTGCATATTGCCACTATAGTGGCGGTTCGCGCATGCGCGAACATACACAGGCAACTCAATGCGCAAAATGTAATCTAGCGCAGGCTCTTTATTCCTCAAGGGCTAACCCCACTGTATACATAACGGCACCCATACATGGACACGACCTTAAGGACCTGTATGAGGATCTGTGATTACAAGTGCCCAAGCTACATAAAGCAAGGCACCTGGCCGATGGGGCCATTTGGGGAGACTATGTTATGCTGGCACATTGAAGCATGTTAGAATGTATTTGGTTGTTTGCTTAATCATATACATAGAGGGACCCGTTCCAGCATGAAGACGCATAGCACACACAGCAACCTCACAAAAACCAATAAATTAAACAAAAAACATGTGTAATGATGTGTGCATCACTGTAAGATATATTGTTATCAATGTCCCACTATAATAAATACTATAACTACAATGACTAAAATAGTCTAAAATCGAAAACAAGATACCATGTATGGTCACACCAATCTATTCCTAAATAGAGTGACCAATGGGCTTTTAGTATATATACCCAATGAGACAACTTGTAATTGACAAGAGTATGTCTATCCGGAGCCAACATTCATACTGAACTCCTTAAGCAAACTCTGTCCTGAAGACAGCTTGTAACCGACAGGACATATTTACACGACATGTCAGATATTTAGAAGTCTCATATACACCATGTAGTATCTACGATCTCGAAGTGGGACATGGAACAAACTTGATGCACACACCAACACCCTAGAGTGATAAAGTGAAGATGACAATACAAGGGCACATATAGAAATAACACATGCAGACGTGATGCAGAAATATCACGAAATGAACATTGACACGAAAAGACACATAATTACAGAACAATAAACAATTGCTCATCAGCACAAAATGTCATAGTCCTGACTTCATTCATAGAAAACATCCCAATGAAAAATCTTCGTTTAGGCCAAAAGGGGCAACAGTTTTTAATTCAAAGATGTGCCTCGCTTCGCTTTGCAATAAAAGTCTGTTTCTATCACCCCCTCGTGCGAGCACTCGGACCTGTGAGATAGGCATACACCTGAACGTTGCCAGTGAATGTTTAAAGTCCCTAAAATGTTTGGCCACAGGGAGACATTTGAACTCCAAATCTTTGGCGTCTGTAGATAATGCTTTACGAATTGTTGAACGATGGATGGCTATGCGTTCTTTAAGCATTCGCACTGTCTTCCCAATATAGAGTAAACCACATGGACATTTAATCAAATATATAACAAATTTTGATTCACAATTCAGATGTTGGTGAATTTTGATTTTGGTCCCATTATGTGGATGGCAATAGAAAGACCCCACCTGCATATATTGGCAATTTGTGCAACCCTTACACCTGTAGGCCCCAGGTTTTTGGGTTAACCAAGTTTTGTCCTTGCTATATTTGTCAGCTGGATCTGCTTGCGTGATCATGTCCCCAATTGACGGACCACGGCGAAAACAAAACAAGGAGGGTTCACGGAAATTTTTTCCTATTTTGTCATCATTGGCTAAGACATGCCAATTGTCTCTAATGCCACGTTGTATGCATGGGGACGCAGTGCTAAATGTGCTTATAACATTAAATCTTGAGCTGTTTGATTGCTCGCCCAGTTCGGTGTTGGTACGATTTGAATTCTCCCATCTGATCACACGATCCAGTGCATCTTTGACGTCGACCGGACTATAGCCTCGCTCCCAGTTGGCGCAACATCTCTTCTCTGTAATAGAGGTAATCCAAAATGACGATTCCGCCGCCTTTGTCGGCGGCCCGGATGATCTCTCGATCTCTCGTCGGCGGAGCTAAATGTTTTACACAAAGGTCTTGGCTTTGTGCCAACATATAAGCAAGACCCGTTTAAGTGGGAAGTGGGAAGTGGACCTCTTTAAATTGAATAGACACCTCAAACTCAAGGACTTCTTTTCAAAATCAGAAGCCAACCAAGCACCTGAATACGCGAGATCCCACTTCAGGCCACGCAGTACGTTTGATCCACAGGTGTCTAATCCCAGTATTGCAACATTTATGAACCTTTTAGGTAAAGCCACAAGAAGCAAGATTAAGACACAAAAGACCAGCTTCTTCAATATGACGAATGACGAAAGATTGGCGGTAAAGTCTTTGAGAAACAACAAGAATATCATCATCCGGGCCGCCGACAAAGGCGGCGGAATCGTCATTTTGGATTACCTCTATTACAGAGAAGAGGTGTTGCGCCAACTGGGAGACACTGAAACGTACAAACAGTTGGGCAGGGATCCCACTGTGGCGTACAAAGGGGAAATTGATGCCATAATCCAAATGGGTATATCCAATGGATGGATCTCGGAAGACACTGGCGGTTTCCTTACGCAACAGCATCCAAAAATACCTGTCATGTACACGATCCCCAAGATTCACAAATCTACAACACACCCACCAGGTCGACCAATCATCTCGGCTCGGACATCACTATGCCATCCGATTTCACAATATGTTGATTTTTATCTACAACCGTTGGTGGCGGGTATGGCCACTTTTGTCAAAGACACTACCAACTTCATGGAGCATATTAACGATCTAGCATTTAATCCAGCTGGGTGCATATTGGCTACCCTCGACGTAGCAAGCCTCTATACGAATATTCCGCACAAAGAGGGATTGGAGGCTATCAGGAGAAAGTTGATAACGAACACTTTGCAGACTGGACCTCCATCTGAATTTTTACTACTCCTGATAAAAGTCATCCTAAATAAAAATTTCTTTAGGTTTGAAAATGCATACTATCTCCAGCTCAGTGGGACAGCCATGGGCTCAAACATGGCTCCATCATATGCGAACCTTTACATGGACATGTATGAGCAAACCCACATCTTATGCGATGCGCCCAATGCACACTACATCAGAAAGTTTTTACGCTACATTGATGATATTTTTATTGTTTGGAGTGGCTCTCCTGTGGAATTGCAGGACTTTGTAAACCGTCTTAACGATATTCCATCAAAGATACGTTTTACGCTGTGTTACAGTGAACTTGAAATTCCATTCTTGGATACGATGGTATACAAAGCAGGCGACAAATTGGCCACAAGGCTATACCAGAAAGTAACTGACAAAAATACATTGCTTTATGCCACAAGCCACCACCCGGCCCCGTTAAAAAAGGGGCTTCCGTATTCACAACTACTACGGGTGAAGCGAATCACCAGTGATCATAATGAGTTGGAACCTGCGCTTATTAACATGGCTAACAGGTTCCTAGAGCGAGGCTATAGTCCAGTCGACGTCAAAGATGCACTGGATCGTGTGATCAGATGGGAGAATTCAGATCGTACCAACACCGAACTGGGCGAGCAATCAAACAGCTCAAGATTTAATGTTATAAGCACATTTAGCACTGCGTCCCCATGCATACAACGTGGCATTAGAGACCATTGGCATGTCTTAGCCAATGATGACAAAAGAGGAAAAAATTTCCGTGAACCCCCCTTGTTTTGTTTTCGCCGTGGTCCGTCAATTGGGGACATGATCACGCAAGCAGATCCAGCTGACAAATATAGCAAGGACAAAACTTGGTTAACCCAAAAACCTGGGGCCTACAGGTGTAAGGGTTGCACAAATTGCCAATATATGCAGGTGGGGTCTTTCTATTGCCATCCACATAATGGGACCAAAATCAAAATTCACCAACATCTGAATTGTGAATCAAAATTTGTTATATATTTGATTAAATGTCCATGTGGTTTACTCTATATTGGGAAGACAGTGCGAATGCTTAAAGAACGCATAGCCATCCATCGTTCAACAATTCGTAAAGCATTATCTACAGACGCCAAAGATTTGGAGTTCAAATGTCTCCCTGTGGCCAAACATTTTAGGGACTTTAAACATTCACTGGCAACGTTCAGGTGTATGCCTATCTCACAGGTCCGAGTGCTCGCACGAGGGGGTGATAGAAACAGACTTTTATTGCAAAGCGAAGCGAGGCACATCTTTGAATTAAAAACTGTTGCCCCTTTTGGCCTAAACGAAGATTTTTCATTGGGATGTTTTCTGTGAATGAAGTCAGGACTATGACATTTTGTGCTGCTGAGCAATTGTTTATTGTTCTGTAATTATGTGTCTTTTCGTGTCAATGTTCATTTCGTGATATTTCTGCATCACGTCTGCATGTGTTATTTCTATATGTGCCCTTGTATTGTCATCTTCACTTTATCACTCTAGGGTGTTGGTGTGTGCATCAAGTTTGTTCCATGTCCCACTTCGAGATCGTAGATACTACATGGTGTATATGAGACTTCTAAATATCTGACATGTCGTGTAAATATGTCCTGTCGGTTACAAGCTGTCTTCAGGACAGAGTTTGCTTAAGGAGTTCAGTATGAATGTTGGCTCCGGATAGACATACTCTTGTCAATTACAAGTTGTCTCATTGGGTATATATACTAAAAGCCCATTGGTCACTCTATTTAGGAATAGATTGGTGTGACCATACATGGTATCTTGTTTTCGATTTTAGACTATTTTAGTCATTGTAGTTATAGTATTTATTATAGTGGGACATTGATAACAATATATCTTACAGTGATGCACACATCATTACACATGTTTTTTGTTTAATTTATTGGTTTTTGTGAGGTTGCTGTGTGTGCTATGCGTCTTCATGCTGGAACGGGTCCCTCTATGTATATGATTAAGCAAACAACCAAATACATTCTAACATGCTTCAATGTGCCAGCATAACATAGTCTCCCCAAATGGCCCCATCGGCCAGGTGCCTTGCTTTATGTAGCTTGGGCACTTGTAATCACAGATCCTCATACAGGTCCTTAAGGTCGTGTCCATGTATGGGTGCCGTTATGTATACAGTGGGGTTAGCCCTTGAGGAATAAAGAGCCTGCGCTAGATTACATTTTGCGCATTGAGTTGCCTGTGTATGTTCGCGCATGCGCGAACCGCCACTATAGTGGCAATATGCACCAATCGGGCCACCGTAGCTAGGTCAACTGTTTACTACTCTGGGAAGCAATATGGCGATGCGTGTCAGTAGTACATTGCGTGTCATGACCCAGGGAGACAAGACAGGTCCGCGCATGCGCGATCGTGCCTGTAGTCAGACCATTGAGGCCACCGTAGTTGAAGGGGAGGTTTTGGTAAATCCAAGATGGCGACGCGTTCCAGCAGATGCATGCGTGTCACAGCAGCGCGGTTTCGCGGGCAATGTTGCCCCTACACGGGTGAGTTTGATTTAATTTTGATTTGTTTGGGTATATAAGGTGGTGGATTAGCATTCACTTATTGCACGTCCCTGAGGAAGGTCACGTTGAGTGTACCGAAACGTTGGAGGTGGTGCCATGTTACTTTGATTACAACTGCATTGGAACTACTAAGACTGTGTGCTGTCTCGTTTTTTCCGGACTCCAATCTGGTAAATTCTACTTTTTACATGTGCATATGGGGCAAGCATCAGCATCTTACTTATGTTTACAGTGTGCCAACTGAGATGATTTTTTCATATATATATATATATATATATATATATATATATATATATATATATATATATATATATATATATATATATATATATATATGCAAATGTAAATACAACTGTATGTATATATATATATAATTTTTTCCGTCTTTATCTTCTTCCTCATTCTGTGTACAGTACAGTAGTTCATTGAGAGAGGAGAGGTTTTGTGTACATCATGACTGCAGTTTAGATACTGTACACTTAACTGTACAAACAGTTCACAAACTTTACATGATACCCCCCCTCTCCCCCAGTCCATCCTTTTTTTCTGAAAAGACAAGAAAACAAAAAATTAGTGCAGTTATGTGCATACTGTATTTTGGCATTGTGTACTGTATAGCTACTCCATATCGGACTACAGTATGCAGTTAGTACTGTCAAACTAGTCTATATTGGAACTACTGTATACTCTGACTACTAGGAAAGAAAAAATCTGTGCCATACTTACCTGTATAATACTGTACTTATAATACTACAGTACAGTAATATACCATACTACCTTCCTGATGCTTGCCCATTTCGCGCAATCACAATGGGCAACAAAGTCGCAATATGGTCAATATATTTATTGCATCGTTCCACAGTGAGTACATCGTTCCAAAAACTCAGTATGCCTTGCGCCAACTCATCCTTTTTGAAGGGTTTCACGACTTTTCGGATATGGTCCTTCAGCTGATGCCAGACCATTTCGATAGGATTGAGGTCTGGCGATCTGTCATTGGAGGGTGAAAAAAAGGACAATTAGTTAAAGAGTGACAGTACACAGTAAAAACAGTTGGAAAAAATGAGACACGGTTACCGCACTTACTCCGCTGGCGTCTTCACCCAGTTGATACCGCGCTCAAGGATATGCGCTGTTGACATGGTGTGCTTCGGATCGTTGTCCTGGTAGAAACGGTGACCATCCGGGAACTCACTTGTGATGTATTCCACAATCTCAGGCACAATTTTCTCTTGGAAGAAAGCTTTATTCATGATTCTTATAACAAGAAAAGAAAAGTGCTCAAAAAACTGCACACTAGTATAGTACAGTGCATAAGGCAAAAGTGTGTGACATACATTTTACTGTACCTTTAAAGATGGCGATGCATCCTGGTCCACGCCTAGAGATGGCACCCCACACATGCATCTTCACTGGGTGTTTCAGATGCGGCTTCATAGATATGCGACCTTTTTTGTGGAATGCAAAAGTGGTAAATCTCTCCAGCGAAACAGTAGACTCATCAGTGAAGATGCAATCCTGGAAAGTTTCTCCACTGTCGATCCATGCATGGGCCTGGACCACTCTCTTGATCTTGTTAACGTCCCTTATCATAGGGTACGCTATGTAATGACAAGGAATAATTTTATAGGTACAGTACAGTTTCTTAAACAACACTTTTTTACCTCCTGTACTGTCCAGTACTAACCTCACACGTCCATATTTCCATCCAATTCTGCGTCTCATCTTCTTTATGCTGGTCTCGGATACAGTGAGATTGTGATTTTCTGCAGAGTGTATTTGACCCTTAATGCACTCTTCTCATCATTCTCTCCACTTATTTTGTCGACCAAAAGTGTTGTCTCCCTACAATGTACAGAAAAACAACAATCCGGTAAGTTACAGTGCAGTAGGCCACAAGTACAGCACATAATTTGCAGTAAAAATAGTATAAAATTAAATAGATCTACACAATATATAGTTCTATTAATATGCAGCAATATAAACAATAGATATACTGTAGTTATATAAATATACCGAAATAACTATAAAATGAGATAGATCTACACTATATAGTTCTATTAATATGCAGCAAAATAAACAATAATAGATATACTGTATTATATAGTTATATAAATATACTTACGCGTTGGTTACCGTTGGTGTCCTCATGCGTTGTCTGTTTTTTCCGTGTGCATGATAGCACACGGTGGTTGATGGCACAACGAGGCCAGAAGCAGCTAACCAGCGTTGGATATCTGCAATTCGTTGTCCGCTCATGTACATCTCCTTAATTCTCATGCTGAGATCCTTTGAAATCTTTTAACAGGCATTGCTGCGAGTAGAAAGAAATACAAACACAAGAATGTATATTTGACGTTTAGTCGATGTGTATTCAATGTGCAATGAATCCACAAAATGGATGGTGTATTTATACGGTAATGACTCACATTAGAGTATGCCCACTTTCAACACCTGTACCTCGTCGCCATGCATGAAAGGTTACACACTTTGCATAGCCCACCACTCGATCTTTATCTGAACTTGCCCTTGTCCAGATACTGCATTGTGTTATCGGCTTCCATGGATCAACCCTTATTCTACAGGCGCAAGAAGCCACTCGCCTCTGCCGTGCCTGTCACGCAGAAAAAGCGAAAGGCGGCAGCCGTTTCCAAGCCAAGGCCAAAGCAACAGGCTAAGGCCAATAAAGAAAACCTTCTGCTGACCCCAAAGGCTAAGGGTTTTAATACACGTAAGCCTTATTATGTCAAGAAGAAATAGGTGATGTACACTCAACGCAAAACAAATGGCAACCAACCCATCGAACCCGCAGGCCACTTCCTTGTTTATGCTTCGACGACTCTGCCGCCGCTCTCGCGGAAATCTACAGCCCATCTTCTCCACTACTCGTCCACGATGCTGCCGCCGCTCTCCCGGAAACCCACAGGCCATCTTCGCCACTGCTCTTCGATGATGCTGCCACTGGTGCCCCTGAAATCCACGGGTCACTTTCTCCATTACGCTTAGACGACTCTGCCGCTTCTCGCCCGGAAATCCACAGGTCACTTTCTCCATCCCTCTTCGATGACGTTGCCACTTCTCTCCCGGAAATCCACAGGTCACCTCCTCCATCCTTCTTCGATGAGGCTGCCGCTCCTCTCCATGGAACTCCCATCTCATCCTCCGTAGCACCCATCCACCCAGATGTCCACAGCATGCCATGCACAAGAACCAGCTCGTTAGACTGCGTGCTGAATGGGTTAAGTGTGGATATCCCCGGGAACTCTACTGTGCTAGTAAAGATAGATCTGCTTTTGGAGACCATGCTAAATATGGATCAACGGATGGAGAAGATGGATCGACGGATAGAGAAGATAGAGACTGACATAGCGGGTATACATAATTTGCTCATGCCCCTGTATCCCCGACTCCGGAGCAGGAGGGTGGCATGGATGTGATGAATGGGACCTTCGACCGCCTTCCAACACCAAGCACACCCCCTCCACCAGAAGAATTTGTGTACATGTATGCCGTTGAGGAGGAGGATAACATGACAACCCCGTCAAGACCACGCCAGGAGACAACACGGCGACCAAGACAGGAGGAAAGCTTCCTCCCAGACAACCTACCCTCGCCCGCCGCCACAACACACCCGCTCACAGAAGAACACCTGCTTCCAGAACCCAACCTACATATGCTTGCATCGATACGGTGCCCGACATCATCCTGCGCGAGTTGCAACCGTCACACAGGGAAAAGTATAGGGTGATGAGTCCTGGCTTACCCCAGAAGTATGCCATGTTAATTTTTAAGCACCACGTGTCCTACAATGTGAACTACGAAGGAAATCGCGAAAAAAGGGCGCTTCCTGATAATTTAAGGACTATTATGGAGGAAGTGCGGCGCTATTTTTCAATTACAGATCCTTTAATTAAAATCGTTCTGGACTCCATTAATGGCATTTTGCGCCATACAAGGCATCGGCCCTGGAAGGACAATCTGGTGGGGATCGCATTTGCGTGACTGTTCGACTTTCTGTACTTTAATAAAGGAGATGTTGCGTGTTTTAACTTGTATTAATAAAGAAATGTTTTTACTTACTGTACACAAGACCTGCACAATTCCAGTCCCCGAGGGCCGCAAACAGGCCCGGTTTTCAAGGTTATCCTGAAAAACAGGCCTGTTTGTGGCCCTCGAGGACTGGAGTTGTGCAGGCCTGACTGACTGTTCTGTACACCATCCTACTGTAAATGTTTTTACTTTCTGTACTTTAATAAAGGGGAGATGTTGCGTTTTTTAAATTTTAGGAATAAAGAATTTTTTTAATAACACCATACTGTTAATGTGACTGTAAACCATACTGACTGACTGTAAATGTTTTGACTTTCTGTACATAAATGTTTTCACTAGCAGTAAACCATACACCTGTTGATGTTTTGAATTGCTGTACACTTAAAATGTTTTTACATTGTATTTGTAAATAAATGTTTTTGTACTTACTCCACCAATAATAGAAAATGTTGGTTTGTTTTAAATTGTTCCATTGTCTCCTTTTATACTGTAACAAAATACAGTGTTTCTAGAACATACTGTGCAGTACTGTCCAGGCGTACTGTATACTGTAGGCATGCTCAGTACTGTACATCACAAGAGTATTAAAACAATACATGCTGTACGGATATAGAATACACATATGTACTGGAATACATGTAGAATAAATGCATACTTTTTATTTTTTCGGGTTTATTATACAGTATATATAAAAAAAGTATTGTATACGGTCTGAAAACATCAGCATACTGTTTCAGGTATTCTATCCTAATCAATAACAACGACCACTAAACTGTAGACTCGGTACGTGTTTTTTTTTAAATTAGATTCAGCAATGTGCAGGCATTGTAACACAAAGCGAAATTATCCATCGAAATCCCTCCATTTGCCGTTTTCCGCATGAAATTACAACGTTTTCTTTTCTGAGGAACAAAAAAAAAAGTAAAAGTTTTACTGTAATGGTCAGTCAGTCTCCTAAAGAAGTTCCCACAGTCAGTCCCACCAATAATTTTCTCGGGGGGCGTCTCCTGTTCACATGCGCATGCGTCTACCGTCGATGTGATGACACGCATATGCGTTTCAAGAAGGTTCCAATGTGCATGCACCTAGCTTTTCACCAATTGTGCTGTATCTACTGTAGAAGCCGCTCAGCCAATGATATTGCTTACAGGAGAATCGTTTGACTTTTGAATCGCATTGATATTGATATTTTCAAAAATAAAAAAACAGAATAAAATACGGCAACATTACTCACCATAGACTTTCCCAATCAGCTGGCGCTGAGCCACTGCCAGTCCCGTATTCTTGATCATACACGTCGTTGACGGGTGACAGCGGGACTACTACACCTGTAGTCAGATGATGAGGCTGGAAATCGCTTAGGTACATGCAAGCTTGCTTGAATCTGTACGCGAAATCAGGCTCAGGCTGCAGGTATTCGGGTGGGGACAGACAGCAAGGGTTGCCGGTCACCAGGTTTTCACTGACGGTCGGACCGTTATTGGAAGCTGTCGCTGTCGCATTGCTTGCCAGCGACTGACGTTTCTTAGTTGGTTGTAACACGACCTTTCACCTTTTGCAGTCTCCATGATCATAGATACGGGAAAAACCCGGTGATACACACCAATACCCTCCAATAAAATCGGGTCAATACGAAAAAAACATGGATCGCTACATAACTTTTTCCTTATTGCACGCTTCCACACATGAGCATCTGGCGAAAATTTGTAAAAGTCATAGTTTTCGATAAAATACTGGTAAATTTGAACAACTGTTGCCATCTTATCATCTGTTGCATTAATCGCGGACTATATTAAATAAGCGTACGTTCTGTCGGGTTTTTGGAACACGGACTGCAGTTGTGCACTCATGGCGGGACTCTAAGGACAATTACCAGACCAGAAACTGTGCTTGTCTTTTTTTAATATAAAAAGCCTAAATTGATACATTATTGTAACTTCTTCCTTCAGTCCCAAGGCCAATTTACAATGGACCACTGTGGTATTTTTTTAAACACCTGCAAGTCGACACATTACTGAAGCGCATGCGCATAACAATTCATGAATATCTGCCATCTGGCGGATACGCGAAGAATTGCAACCAATTAAATCCGAACCATTATCAATAAACACATCAACCGCGCATCAACCGCGGGTGTGAATGCAACATGAATGCGGTATGAATGCGGTCAGAATGCGGCATGAACGTGGTGAAGTGCGGTGAAGTGTGTGGCATTCGGAAAAAAATCCCAGAAAAATTCGGAGATGTTGGAGAATAAAAGGGACCGCGGCTGTACTGTATATCAAAAACAGAATCTCATTAAATTACACTGCGCCTATAACTGTTTTGGCAAGATGTGCAAATATACCAAAACCCTCAATTGGGGATACTGTATGACCAAAAAATTTAAAGCAATATAATTCTACTGTACTAGTCATTATGAAAAATATACAACATATATGAATGCACAACAATAAATGTATATACTAATGAAACAATATTGTAGATGAATAACTGGGATATATACTAGTACCAATGCTTTATGCTTAAAGAAAAGTTAATGAATATATCCATAAAATGTCCAAGAAATGTTTAGTAAACCATAAAATATACATCCAGTAGCACTAAGATGCTGTCAGCCTTCTTCGTGGGCACAACTACCTCCCTTCTCACGACCAACATCCAACGTTTTTGCGTGTGTTATGAGTAAAAACTCATGCTCAAGCATTAAACAGGAAACTGCTACACTTGTATTGCTCTGCTCCCACGATCATCTCATCACGTGTCATCCCGAATGGGTGTTGCCACTTGGAGAATCCTCCGGCAACCAGAAGCATGCCCGCAGTATTCAAGTAGGAAAAGTTCCCAAACTCTTAAGCAGAGTACAGGCACATTCTATTATGGTGTCATGAATATTTCCTATGTGGCTGTTATACAAACTATTTTTTATTCTTCTTATTCTTAACTATTTACTTGAATTGTGTCTTTTGCTTTAAGACTGATACTATGGTATATACTTTCAGTATAATGAATTGGATTTTAATTTTCCATTAAAAATGTGTTTTTGTTTTTTTAAATTAGAGTTTGAATATGGTCTTTAGATATGTGCTTTGTTCTCTCTGCTTATGATATATAGGGGGTCATGCACTAAGCGCCGATAAGTCGTTTTAAGAACGCAAAGTGCTCTTAGAACGTGATGTTGCGCTGAACACAATGGCGTTCTTTGCGTTCAAGGCACGTGATGTTGCGCTGCACGCGATGGCGTTTTTTGCGTTCTTCAAGGCACTTTGCGTTCTAAAACTCACTTTTTCATGGAAATTTTTCTAAGTCCAACTTTGCACGTTCGTTACCCTGTTTGCGTTCAATTCTGCCCTTATGCGGGATACACTAAGCAACGCAACCTTAGCATACGCGAAAGTTGCGTTCAACAAAACACGTCAGCTCAAGGTAGCCGCAAAAAAAGCTGGACTTAGAAAAATTTCTTTGTTTACATTTTTGCATGCGCAAAACCCATACAACAGGCCGGCGGGTGTCCCCGGATGACCCCGCGGGGATCCCCAAGGGAGGCTGGGGGTCACACGGGTGTCCCTGGCTGACCCTGCAGGGGTCCGGTGTCCCTGACTCACCAAGCAGGGGTCCCCACGTGAGTGCAGGAGTCCCCACGGGAGTCCCGGGGTACCTGCGGGCCTGCGGTACCAATGTTGCACCTCCAAATATAATAAACAATATTTATAACTAAATACACCCCCCTAACTCATGCAATACAGTAATGGGCAAAATTACTATTATCCACATATGGATAATAATGCATTTGCCCATTTTAAATACATATAAATTACAATAAATACAGTAAATACATATTACACTTACCTTTTACAGGCACCCACGATCAAGGCCGTCTTCATCCTCATCTTCACCCTGCCCATGTCCCTCCAGTGCTACAAAACATACACAACAATCAACATATCCAATGTAATGTCCCCTAAATGTAATGTCATTAACCGCTACAGTCATTAAGGGGTTAACCCACCCTCACCCACCACTCGGGAGGCCTAAATACCCTCCCCCACTACCCATCCCGTGAGGCATAACCACCCTCACCTACTAACACGGGCGGGAGGCCTACCCACATACCCTTGGGGACAATACCCCCTTCCCCCACCCCCAGTACCCAGAAGAAAAACAATACACAGCCCCACAATAAACATCATTATATTTATTCTATACATAACCCACCCCCTGTGCCCACCCATAAATACATGATTTATTATTTTACATACAGGGTTAATACCCCAGGTCCATGGGAGTCCCCGGTGGGCCTGACGGGTGACCTCACAGTAGCCCAGCACCATGTTTCAAACAGGGTCTGGAGGCCTATGGGTGGTCACCGCCAGGCGCCATGATCCACCAGGTGGTCTCCGTTGGTCACCGTGGGCCACAATTGGGTCCCCACGGGTAGGACCACGGCTGTCTGGGCAGCCCCGGATCAGACCCACAGGTGTCTGAGGGGCCTCGGGTGGTTCCCACGGGGGTCTGGGGGCCCTCGGGTGGTCCCTACAGGTCTGCGGTGCCCCCACAGATGTGTGGCCACCGGTTCTTCCCCGCAGGTGTCCCCCGTGGACCCGGCAGCCGTTTACCCGTGAGAAGCCCGAGGAGACCGCAGGTGGTCTCCATAGGTCCCCCGCAGACCAAAAGGAACCAACCCTGTATGTAAAAAAAATTAAACCTGTTCTATACGTTAAATACATCAACCCCCCCCAACACATACAGTACAATAATGTGCAAAATAACAATTATCCAGATAGGGATAATAGATTATTTGCTCATTATTAAACACATTAACTAGCATAATAAAATAAATAAAGTTCTACTGACCTCATCAATAAGAAGCCCCCTCGACAGCAAAATCTGTGTCCTCCGTTGCCAACAAAATACATAGCCAATACATTGCAATTACATTCTGATATCAATGAACCCCTTAATCACCTTATCGGATAATAACCGTAAAGGTAATTAAGGGGTTAAGCCACCCTGGCCCGATACCCACCCTTCACACATTCATTTGTACAGTGGCTTCATCATGCAACTATATATATATATATATATGTATATATATATATATATATATATATACACACACATGATGAACCAATATACAAATGATAACCCTTAAACATTTCTTTGTATTGGTTCATCAAAAATATGCTCTAATAAAAATACCACTTCTCCATATCAGCCACAGTAAAATAAAATCCTATTTCTTAAAAAAATCAATCTCATCATCCAATCAAAAGCATCAAATGCCAATCAAAACATTGAATTTACATTGCATACATGATGCATAAAATCTATGCACCATGTACACTCTGGAATATTTTATTCTTAACATTGATGTGCAAACAAAATACCATTAAATCCAAACAAATATACTATTTAAACCAAGCAAATCAACAGAAATCAATTAGCATTCATTAATCAAATCCCAAAACAATTAAAATATCCTCCATAACAATTACACAATTAACTATTTTAATCGTTAAACAAAAAAAGTTACCATCAGACAAAATATAAGTATCAAAAAGAATACAATATACAAAAGCAAGCCTCACCATGACCTAAAGTATAGCATAGAACACCAAAAATTACATCTATCTAATTCCAAAATACATTACACACACATTTATGCATAGCAGCATAGCCAAAAACATTTTAAAGACAGCAAAACAAGCATTTCCTAATAAACCATTTCTTACCCTGTATGTATATATTGATCTAGACATACATACATACATACATACATACATACATACATACAGTGGCAAGAAATGATCTGTAATGTTTATAGCGTCCATGTCGCGTACCGATGCCCCATACCTTGCCCTGTAACTCGGGAAGCAGGGTGTCTCTGAGGCAGAAATCAATGCGGTTCAGCTCAGGGGACCCCTGCTCCGGCACACTATTATTAAAATGTACATTAATGCCGTTTCATTATCATAGCGGATAGCCGCTACGGTAAGGAATTATTGTTTATTGATATGTATGTTTTGACAATAGTGTAGATGTGTAGGGGGTCTCCTGAGCTGAACCGCATTGGTTTCAGCCTCGGGGGCCCCCTACTTCAGGAGATACAGGCCCCGTTATGGGGTTCCGGTATCCCCTGCAGAATGTAAATATCCCGGTCACGTGACGCGGGAGCTTGAAAGTACAGGGGATACCAGCACACCATACCGGGGCCTGTATCTCCTGAAGTAGGGGGCCCCAGGACCTGAAACCAATTCGGTTCAGCTCCGGAGACCCCCTGCTCATGTACACTATTATTAAAATGTATTTATTTAGTGTACGATCGCCTGTAACAGCCTTGCATGGAGATACAGGATCTCCATGTAAATGTTACAAGCGGCTTTTTTCTATCAGCTAGCGTACGTAAAGTTTAAGAACGCTAGCAGGGGAAAAAAAGCAACCCGTACGCTGTGGCTGTTTTGAGCCCGTACGTTAGAAAATGGGATCAAGGCCTTAGTGAATCGCGTCTCCGGCTTCACTTTTTAACGGACGTACTTTTTGTTTTCATCCGGACGCAAAAGCCTTGAGCTTAGTGCATAGCCCCCGTAGTGTTATAAATGGAATATAAAATATAAAAGTGTTTTTGAATATTTATCCATAAATATATAGTTATTAAATCCACACAGCATTTTAATAAACAGATGGTGTAGTACAGAATGATATTATATTGCAAGGGGTAAGTAGAACGTTTTTTATTTACTTTATTTATGCTTCATGGCTAAAGTTATGTTTAATAATGGGCAAATAATCTATTATCCATATCTGGATAATAGTTATTTTGCCAATTACTGTACTGTATGTGTTTTGGTGGGGGGAGTGTGTATTTATTGAAATGTAGGGCCCCTACCCGAGGGCCCCCAGACACTCGTGGGGATGACCCGGGACCCCCAGACAACTGCGGGGCCACCCATGGACCTTGTTGGGGCCCGTGGGGACCACCTGAGGGCCCCCAGGCACCCATGGGCCCCTCCTCGGGGTGCACTGTGGGGCCTTCGGACACCCGTGGGGACCACTGGGGACCCCCGTCGGCCTGTGGTATTAATCCTTTGTGTAAAATAAATAAATAATGGTTTTATGTGGGGGCACAAGGTGAGTGGGTTGTGTATTGTTATTTAAATATTATAATGGTTTATTGGGGGCCTAGGAGGTGGGTAGTGGGTCTGTTGTGTGTATTTTTTTATTGTGGGTAGCAGGGGGTGGGTGAAGGGGTGTTGTCCCCAAGAATGGGTGTTTAAGCCTACCGGGTGGGGGTGGGGGAGGGTGGGTTATTTATACATTATTTTTATATATTTATTTTGTGGTACTTTATGGCTTGAAACGTCGGCTCCAGAGACTCTGCAGTCATGCTTATGCCTTATGCCTTTTGCTTTGTGTGATTGACTTTACATCATTTTGTATTTTTTCACTACTTTTTGTGATTGCATTTTGTATCCAAGTAAAGAGTTAACTGCTGAGACCTCGTTTGAGTCTTCCAATTCCTTTCACTGTGCTGGATGATCCAATGGTTTCCTCCTAAGCAAAATTATCAGTTCATATCTACGTGATATCTGTAATGAAACATTGTTGCAAGTACAGTATTTTGCTTCTGAAGAAATGTAGTAGGTTCTAATACTGTACCTTCTCGGGTTCCACATAGATGAAATTATATTGTACACAGCTATCGATCCCTCCCATTATTGAAGTGAAACTTCTTTAGTGGCACCTCATTCCTAATGGGACAAAAATGGATTGTGGGGATAGAAAATGAAACGGATGTGACGTCAAAGTGCTGACGTCACAGTGCTGGCAGTTGAGGCCAGGCTTTGTTCTGGCAAATCATATGCGGCGGCGGCGGCGATAGCCACCGGCGCCGCTCCTAACCATCTTTGCTCCCCCCCAAACGGTCCCCCCCACGTGCTCAACATTTACTCACCGCCGCAGCTCCTAACGAGCTCTGCTCCCCCCACCCGCTGACATGCGCCGGCGCTAGCCCTCAAAATTTAATTGCCGCCACTCCCTGCTGACCTCCCTCGGCCGAGGCATGGAACGGGGGGGGGGTAGAGTGAGCTGCGTTCCCCACAGCACCATCAGAAGGGGACCGCTGCAGCGCTCCCCTCGAAGCCAGCTCCCGCTGACGATGACGCGCTGCCCCCCTTCCCCCGCCGACACTGCCTCTGCCCACGCAGCACTTCCGGAGGGGGGGGGGCTTTATTAAGGTATCTGCCCGGTGCCCGGTGCGGCCGCGTCTCGCTGGGGGGTGGGAGGGGAGGAGAGACTCAGGCAGAGCCGCCGCGGGTCCGCAGCTCTGGCTGTCTGTGAGGGGAGTAGGAGAGTCTCAGGCAGAGCCGCCGCGGGTCCGCAGCTCTGCCTGTCTGTGAGGGGGGGGAGGAGAGACTCAGGCAGAGCCGCCGCGGGTCCGCAGCTCTACCTGCCTGTGAGGGGGGGGGGAGAGACCAAGACAGAGCCGCCGCGGGTCCGCAGCTCTGCCTGTCTGTAAGGGGGTGTGAGGGGAGGAGGAGAGTCTCAGGCAGAGCCGCCGCTGGTCCGCAGCTCTGCCTGCCTTTGAGGGGGGGGGGAGTCAGGAGAGAGGGCGCAGGACACAGAAAGAGAGACACACATACACTGACAGACACACACACATACATATACACACACACACATACATATACACACACACACACACTGACTGACACACATACACACACACTGACTGACACACACACACACTGACTGACACACATACACACACACTGACTGACACACATGCACACACACTGACACACATACACACTGACTGACACACACACACACACACACACACACTGACACACACACACACACACACACACACACACTGACTGACACACATATACACACACACACTGACTGACACACACACATACACACACACACACTGACTGACACACACACATACACACACTGACTGACACACACACTAGGGGGGCGCAAACTTTTTTCCCTGCGCCCCCCTGACGGCTGTCCCCTCGCTCCCGCGCCCCCCCCAACCCCAACTTACCCGCGCTCCGGCGTAATGACGTCACGTTGCCATAGCAACGTGACGTCACATGAGCTCGCAGCGTCATTTTGACGCCGCGTTGCCATGGCGCCGCAGGGAGGAAGCCGCCGGAGCCACGGTAAGTTAGGTTTACAGAGGCCCTGCAGCTCCCCCGGCACTTAATTTAAGTGCCTTCGGGAAGCGCGCGGGGCCTCTGTAAACCCCGCGCCCCCCGTCGGCAGTGTCGCGCCCCCCCTGGGGGTCGCGCCCCACAGTTTGCGCACCGCTGCACTAACTGACAAACATACACACACACACACACGCACACTGACACACATATGCACGCACACTGACTGACACACATACACTCACTGACTGACACACATACACTCACTGACTGACACACATACACTCACTGACCGACACAGAGAGACATTCACACAACACAGAGAGACATACACTGACACACACACACATTGACTGACACACACACTGACTGACACACATGCAAACACTGACTGACACACATGCACACACTGACACACACACTGACTGACACACACACACACACACTGACTGATACGCACGCACACTGACACACATACACACACTGACCGACACAGAGAGACATTCACACAACACAGAGAGAGACATACTGACTGACACACACACTCACACACTGACTGACACACACACACACACACACATTGACTGACACACTGACTGACACACATGCACACACTGACTGACACATATGCACACACTGACTGACACACATGCACACACTGACTGACACACATGAACACACTGACTGACACACATACACACACTGACTGACACACATACACACACTGACTGACACACATACACACTGACTGACACACATACACACACTGACTGACACACATACATAATCTCTGACTGACACACATACATACTCACTGACTGACACATACACTGACTGACACGTGTGCCGAGCACGCGCGTTATAAGTCAATTTCTGTGCCTCCTCTGCCTCCTCTGCATCTCCATGTACAGCAAGTTTTCATTCTCATTATCCTGCTGTTCCACTTTTGTGCTATATTATGTATAAGACTTTCTCATCTCTTCCCATTTATCTCTATTAAACCATACTGCCCTCTATCTTTCAAACTCATTCCTATCAGTTTTCGCCAAGCAATCCATCTCATCTGAAATGTTTACATTTTCTATGAAATAATCTAAATACATTAATTTACACACCTGTCAATGCACAATAAACCTAACACAATTTGACTTTACTGTTTTTATAGGCCTCCAAATGTGCTACTTATATTGTAAATGTTACAGGAAAGGGATTTTTAAAAATACTTTTTATATGTGTAACGGGTTTCCCCCCCCCCCAATCTCACATTGGCCCGGGTACTCTAATAACCAACCCCCATTACGTGTTAGTGTTTGGGGGTGCACCTGTAGGCAACAGGACTCCTGAGTCTCCCGCTTGTTGTTATTAGGGGATTTCCAGCAGGACAGGAAGCTGAGGTAGTGGGTGCGAGTTCAACTTACATCATGTGCAGCGCCTCCACCTCATCAGGATCTGTGCTTCCGCAGGGAGATGGTCCTGGTGAGGAACTCCTTCTTGGTGGTGACTGCCACTGTTGAGTAATTTTACACTCACACAGCGGGGGTATCGTTAACAAGGCCATCTTTATTGCAGATTGGGATGTAGCAGGCTGCCCCATGCAGCTGCCGGCTGTAGCCGCACATCTCTCCGTGCTGTCCCTTTGCCAGGTATGCCCTCCCAAATTGAAGTGGGATTCCCTCTTCTCCTAGGGAGATCCTCTCTGTGCCAGGTCCCTGGACACAGAGTGGCTTAGACAGGCTGATTGGTCAACCTGGACCGCTAGTTACTTCACTAGGGTCACAAAGTGTTCCTACAATCCCTTTGCAGGAAAGCACAACTTCCCAACAACTTTCCACAGCTGCTGGAACACACTGTAACTAACTGTGTTGTGCCTTATATACTTCAGGAGGCAGGCGCATTCCTGATGTCACTATCCAGGGACTCAGAGCATACAGCCACTCCCCTCCATACATAGGGCACCTCACCATGGTGTGAGGGAAAACCTCCATAACTACTGCTGGCATACCCATACTTATCAGGACTTACTGCCAACAGAGAGGAAAGTAATATACCATTATTATGCATGGCTATATATGTATCTTCTCTTAAGTCAGTATTCTATAATCCGTCACCATACTTTATTGTATTTATACTAGTTCTGAAATTAAAAGAAATGTGTCTGACTTGAGTGACAAACAGTAGACTATATATATGAGGTAATTTGCAGTGTAAACAAGTTTGTAATGTTACATATTAAATCAGGCGTTCCCATCTCCAGTCCTCTAGACCCCCAACAGGCCAGGTTTTAAGGCTATGAGCCACTGATTGAGCCACCTGTGCTGCAGCAGGGATATCCTGAAAACCTGACCTGTTGAGGACTGGAGTTGATAACTCCTGTATTAAATGATTCAGTACTAATTATTATCTTTATGTACACTAGGCATTAAAGTACAATTCAGAACCAAGGAACCAGAGGGGTTGATTCTCTGCGCTGTGTCAGCTGGAATGCAAGAAGAATACTTTGCACTTCAAATAAGAAATGGACGCCCTTACTTCCTTTTTGATCCACAGGTACAGTAATGAGCAAACTGGTGAAAAAGATCTCTATCAAAGATCCCAAAGGCATCTTGTGCATTTAATGGTTTAAGATGATGAGGCATTTGCTGTTTCCATTTTTCCTATTGATCCAGGTTAATGGGTTCTTTAAAACCTTTGATGATTGAAGTTCTTTGGGAAAGAACTATTGAAGCACCCAAGGCTTTTTCCAATTTAATTAGTTATCTATTTACTACTACTTTAAATTTTATGGATAACACTGGCAAGTGTAAAAATATGCTGACCTTGCTAATATCACTGTGATAACATGTGATTCCCAGTTGGCGAGGTTTGTTCTGTTAGCATTTATTCCGTGAATAAAAAAAAAATATATTGTTAAAATAATTTATGTTCATAATCTCATAATCTAACAATTCCACTCCCCTAAACTGCAGTGCTGTTTTTCAGTATCTACTGAAAATTAACACTTTTTACTTTGATTGTTACTTTTGTGGCAAAGATAAACCAAGAACATAGTAATGTTAAGTAAAAGAGGTTTCAGTAGCACGTTTCTGTAATTTATCAATTATTGTTTTACTTTAATACTCTATACAGGCATACCCCGGTTTAAGGACACTCACTTTAAGTACACTCGCGAGTAAGGACATATCGCCCAAAAGGCAAACGCCAGCTCACGCATGCGCCTTTCAGCACGTCCTGAACTGCAATACCGGCTCCCTACCTGTACCGAAACTGTGCGCAAGCGGGAGACTATAGAGCCTGTTACACATGCGTTATTTACATCAGTTATGCACATATATGACGATTGCAGTACAGTACATGCATCGATAAGTGGGAAAAAGGTAGTGCTTTACTTTAAGTACATTTTCACTTTACATACATGCTTTGGTCCCATTGCATACTTTAATGCGGGGTATGCCTGTATGTCTCTTTTCATTTGAGTGCATCATTGTGTCTTGTAAATGCACAGGGGCAGAGCATGAAACATCTTAAAAATTCATGTAGACAAACCTCAAACTTTTTTTTCCCCCTGGCATATTATTTTAAATGCTGAAAGCTTTAAATAGGGTCTCATTCTTCAGTCTTCATATTTTTTATGAAGAGCCCTCAAATGTCACTCATTGGTATAAACCAATTCTGTATCTGTGTGCATTCCTCTTGCAAAAACTTGCATTATTCTTATCTACAGTAGTCATTCTTGATCCAAGCTCTGAATTATCGTCTGTATTCATTTTTAGTTTCTGTCATGTGTCTCAAGGTCCAGTGGATATTTCCATTTTGGAAACACTTATGTAGATCACATCATCTCAGCGGGTGTCCCGTTGGTTCCTCAACATATTGATTCTGAGCATTTCCTTGTATATCTCTTTTACCTAATTATAGACAGCCTTATTAATACTCCTCCATCAAATCTTATACTCTTATATCTAGAAAAATACTGCCTCAGGAGGGCATTATCTCTCCTTTTAATGGTTTTCCTCACTCCTCAGCCTGCCACCAGTGTGACGACTAGCCTATTGTGGTGATCTAATCGATGTGTCTACCACTTATCTTCCCCTTCCAGAACACTATAGCCTAAGGGTTAAAGGCAGACAACTAAATAACATATACTGCTTTCTTATTTTGAAATTGGCAAAACCTATTCTGTGTTAGTATATTCATTCAATGTATTCTGATGTTTCCATGTCTAACAGCACAAGTATTTGAAGGGTGCTTGGAATGAAAGAACAGGGGATTGTAAATATCAGAGGATTTGGAAAGACGAGAAACTCTTCATAATTGTGACTCCATTAGCTGCATTTAGCGCCTCACTAATTATATGTTTTGATTCTCTTAAAGACTATCATTTGTTGACATTGTTGATAGCCCCATCACACCTAGACCACTTTTATGACACAAAATGGGGATACAATGACAGCCTAACACACAGAAGTTATTACTTCCAGTGAGTGTACATTATATGTTTCAGAACCCTTGGCTAACACTCTTTAATGTTCACTTATGTATTGGTATATAAAGGATGTTGAAATGCTTCTCATGTCATCATTTTAAAAACAGAAATGCAAGAACAGGGTGCAGTGTGCTGCATTAGAGCTTAGTGGATTTTCGTCCATGTTTAGGATTTGAAACATATATAATTGCAAACCACTCTAAACATTTAACTTCACTCTTCATTTCTTTACTGATACAAGTGAAACGGAAGAACTAAAATGGGCTGAAAATGTTTTCAAATTAGAAAAACAAAACGAAATAGTATTGAACTATTTATTGGCAACTTTAACCATTGCAAACATTTGAATATATTTAGAGGGTAAATCTATATAGTCCAAAGAGGTAAATCTATATAGTCCAGAGAGGCATTTTGGACCATTTTGTCTGACAATCCAGATTGACTTGGGGTGTTTGAGGGTAAGAGAGAGGGGTGTGTGAGAGGACAGAGACTAGAGATCGGAGATGGAGAGGGGGGAAAGAGGATGAGGGAGAGAGTATGACGGGAAGGAGGAGAGATAAAGAGGGGGGAGAGTATGAAGGGAGAGAGGGGGAAAGTGGAGAGGGAGCAGAGTGAGGTGGAAGAGGAAGAGAGGGGGAGAGAGAGTGAGAGATGGGGAGGGCAGAGAAAGGTGGAGAGAAAGATGAGAGATGGGGAGAGGTGGTGGGGTGGGTGAGAGAGACGGAGATAGAAGAGGTAGGATGGGAGAGCATGGGATGAGAGTGAAGTGGGGAGAGAGGGAAGAGGGGAAGACGGAGGGAGAGAGGCTGATGAGAGAGAGGGGAGAATGGGGAGTGAGGGATGATGAGCAGAAGGAGGGGGTAAAGTGAGAGGAGGGATAAGGCAGATGAGAGGGGGAGAGATGGGGAAAAGAGAGAGGGGAGGGGGAGAGAGATGGGGAAAAGAGGGGCAATAAGGGGGAGAAACAAGGAATGAGTGGGAGAAATGCAGAGAGGGGGATGATGGGGATAGAGGGAGGGAAAGAGATGGTGGGAGAGTGTGAGGGTGGAAAAGTGAAGGGGAGGGAGAGTGGGGACAATGGAGATGGAGCAGAGAGAGTGGGGAGAGTGAGGTGAGAGTGAGGGGGCAGAGGTTGAGGGGGGGAAGAGAGGGTGCAGGAGAGGAGAGAGAGAGAGAGAGAGAGAGGAGGATGTTGAGAGGAGAGATAGGGGAGAGGGAAGAGTGAGGATGGAGAGGGTGTAGGGGAAGAGGAGCAGGGAAGAAAGGGAGAGAGCACAGGGGGGATAGTCATGGCGAGAGAAAAAGTTGGAGAGAGAGGGAGGAGGTAGAGGGGGAGAAGAGATGAAGGAGAGAGACAGGGGTAGAGAGAGGGGAAAGAGAAAGGTGGGGAGGAGGGAAGAGAGAGGTTGGGAGGGGGGATGAGAGGTGGCGAGAGGTGTGGGGGAGGAAGAATGAGTGTTGGGGAAGAGAGTGGACGTGGGAGGGAAGAAGGGGAAAGAAGCGAAGGGGATGAGTGGGGGAGAGAGACGTGGGGGAAAAGAGAGGGACGGAGAGAGAGGGGGGAGGGAAAGGGAGATGAAGAGATGAGGGAGAGAGACAGGGGTAGAGAGAGGGGAAGAGAAAGGTGGAGAGGAGGGAAGAGAGGTTGGGAGGGGGGATGAGAGGTGGGCGAGAGGTGCCGGGGAGGAAAAATGAGAGTTGGGGGAGAGAGTGGACATGGGAAAGAAGAAGGGTGAGGGATAGAGGGTTGGAAAGAGGCAAAGGGGATGAGTGGGGGAGAGAAAGGTGGGGGAAAAGAGAGGGACGGAGAGGGGGGAATAGGAGGCGGGAAGAGTGGGGAAGAGGGAGGTGGAGAAATAGAGAGGCAAGCAAGGGGGAATATAGAGGAGGTGAGGGAGAGGGGTTGGGGAGGGGTAGAAAGGAAAGGGGGAGAGAGAGTCAGAAATAGATAGAGAGAGAGCGTGAGAGAGCTGTCGACTACACCAAATGTGTGTGTGCTCCAACTTCCACATGAGAGAACTTCAGGTACCACCGTAGAAGTGACAAGTTTGTATATTTTGAATGGACATGTTTGCGTTGTGACATCATTGGACTGACTATAAGAGGGCTCTAACCCCCAGAGAACACTACCCCTGATGAAGCTCTTCCAAGAGTGAAAAGCGTAGTGTTTTTCCTTCACTAACATGACTGGTTTGAATGCAGTACCCGAGAAGCCGATTTCCCGTCATTCGCGCCTTTTGACGGGCTTTCTCCATGCTTATCACCGCCCACATTCGTGATGTCACCAGACTGCACTGATCCGTGACAAACAGCTGGGCTGATAGAGAGAAAGGATAGTAAGAGGATAAAGCGTTCCAGCGCACCAGGTTCCCCTACAACTCTACACAGTTCTGTGTTTGACCTATTGTCTTGTTATAAGTGAAATACTTTTCCCCCCTGGTTTTTGTATTAAATTGTATTGCACTAACTTTTGCACTATTTTTTTCCATATATTCCTTGCTCGTACCACGCCATTGGATTAAGGACTGCCATCAGCTGGGGTTTACTCTGCATTGATCTACTTTGCTTCCTTAACATGTTAATGGGTGATTCCTTTTATTTTTTTCCCTTCACATTTTTTTTAACTTTTTTAACACTGGTTGTGTTTTTTTGTATTTTTGTGTGTCCATTACACTCGCTCTAGTGGTCATGCACTTTGTTTTCTTGCTGCATTACTGTAGAACTCCTCTTCAGTAACCAGAGATCAGTAATTTTTGCTCTTCAAGGAAGTTGGAACACTCGCTACCACATCATCTTTTCTTTCCTTTTTACCTTATTCTGGGCTGCATTGTTGCTGTGCTGCCAGGCAGGAGAGGGCCCAATGCCTGCTGGAACTGCACTACATGTCCGTGTGAGAGCCACATGGGAAGTGAGCTCCTGGGACTCACATTCAGATGCCAGCCATCCTAAACTGATGTGGCTGGTCCTGACCCACTTCACCACCGGCCTACACTAGATCACCAGCACACACTGCCAGTCTACACCGCTGCTGCCATGGATCCCATTCCTCCCAACTATCTCAGCCTGACACAGGACACCCTTCCATCAGGTAGTCAGCCAATAGAGAGACCCTCCATTCTTCCCCTTTACATTCTTTAAACCTTGACCTGCTTCCCTACATTAGTCAGTCTGAGTGTTTTCTTGCTTCAGGTAGTTGACTATGGCAAATGCTCCCTCGCTTGAGCACAAGGTTAATGTTTAACCTGGTGATATTACTTAGCCTACCAAAGCACTATCCAAACCATAAAATCTGGCTTGTGCTAACTGTAAAGCGGAAATTACCTTTTGGTTATTTGGAAAAGATCTGTCAGGACTCTAATAATATGCTGTCAAAGATTACATCCCTTATTTAATATTGAGTTCTTGTCCTTTTGAAACATCTATGATTGATACTATAGAAGGAATTTTGGCATAATTAAGGGGAAAGCCTCAATAGATCTAGATCATACGCATCTCTTGAAGTCTAGCTCTATCAGTGGAGTCTTTAGAGCTTTTTCTTGGAAACTAAAAAAGGAAAAAATGTCCCGGTCCACCAGTTCATTTCTGACATCATCTCTTCAGAATGGGATTCCCCAGATCAAATATTATTGTAATGTCAATTCTATATTCAGCAGGATGTATCCTCTCTCAAGAAGAGGCGAAGTACTGGGATAAGCCTCAGAAACTTGATGCGGCCGTATATCCTGATTAGCGTTTCTAACAACTATTCTACTGCAAGATGGGTCCAAATTTTTCCAATAGAATGGAAATAGGGAAGGCAGTATACCTTACTAGGGGATCTGTTTAAGCCAGTAACAGCAGTCACCTGCATATCCAGTTCTCTGAGGATTTGGTGAAGTTATCCCAAGAAAGATTTAGAAGCAGGAGTTTAGTGCCAGCAAATCTTCAAGCTTTCGTCCCTTTCAGAGACACAATTTACTTACTGTAATCTGCAACGCATCATACTACATGATCAGATTGACAACAAAATCCTCAACCCTGTCGGGGCCGCTGGTTCCGCAGTGTGCTTAATAATGAATTAGTTGTTAAAAATGTAAACGCCTCAGAATGGAATCTCTCAGATCTGTAATGTTGGACATAGAGACAGCAGATTTCCTCACATTCATTGATTTAACACCCACCTGTAACCATCCAAAGAGATCAACAAAATGTTTAACATTTCTGCATCAAATGTTGTCATTTTCAGTTAACATTTCTGATATTCATCATCTGAACCATCTTCCCTAAAATCATGGTGCTTCTAGTTGCATACTTTATAAAAAAAAAAATCTCCCATATCTAGACAGCTGATTAGTCAAAGCCAGATCAAGGAAAGTCAGAAAAACATATCCATGCAGTTTTTAAAGTTTTCACAAAACATTGCGGAATCATCAGCCAAGAAATAAGCATTCTAACGACAATGTAAGAAATTCTTTCTGGCCATTTTGCTCAATACCAGGTTTGGCAATATTTCGTTTTTTTTACTCACGAAAAGAAACAAAAGCTCCAAGCGCACATTCAAAGCTTCTTGACGAAAAGGCCCATCAGCAAGATCCTACATGTCTCTACTAGGTCATCTCCATGTGGCAGCAGAGGTGGTAGCCTGGGCAAGAGTCCACCTTTGAGGCCGTCAGAACACGGCCCTTTCATAAAGCAACAAAGGTTCAGTAAGTTTTGAACAAAGAAGCAAGTTCTTTGGCAGAAGAAGAATTTCACTGTGGTAATGGTAAAAGCCAAGCCACCTCACAAAAAGGTTAAGATGTAGCGCTTCTAGATTTGCAAGTCCTGAACTTGGATGCCAGATCCCCTTGTTGGAGAGTCATCATGCAGTATCTCCAAGCCCAAATGCAATGGTCATAACAAAAGGCGTATCTTGGAATAAAAGCCAATTTACTCACGTCTCAGACCAGCTTCCAGGCCAGTGATAGAAAATTCTGTGAGACAATTTGAAAGCAGTATCGTTTATCAACTAGCAGGGAGATACCCTCAATATTATGGGCGAACAATCCTGGATCTTAGCAAAGAGAAACATTTTGTCATGTGCTTCAGGAGAAAATGTTTTCATTACACCCTACACGGACTGAAATATATATGATCAACATTTCAATATAGAGATTATATATTGTATCAAAAACACCTACCCGGGCCCTATGAGGAAAGTAGAGTAAAAATCGCACATCCCATGAGAAACGTAGAGTCTCGTGTTACTTTTCTTTTTCATGTTTACAGCTGTTGGCTGCGTGCAGCAATATGTTGCTTTCAATGATGCAGCTGTGAGCTGTAGATTTGAACCTGTCCCAACAGCGAGCCTCCGATTGGAAATGGGAAGTACAGGCAGAAAAGAAAATACAGAGCAACAGCTGTGAAAAAATAGTACGGGAATCCAGATCTAGAAGAATAATGTATTGGATCATACAAAAAATAGATAAATAATATCCAGGAGGACCTGCTCAATGCATTTTGCACAAAAATTGCGCTTTCTCAAGGAGAAAGATATGGGATAGTGCAAAGAGAATGATGTTGAAGACTTGAATCTTAAAATCCCACAATTTTTGGAATTAATTAATGTTGGATTTGAGAAAAGGCTCTGTCCAGCATCTTTAAAAGATAATGTTTAGGCATTGGGATTCCCCCTCCACCAGCTGATCACAGACAACCAATATCTATCCTCCCCCACCCCCATCCGCCAGATTATCTTGGACAACCAATATGTATCCTGCTTTATTTAAGCAACTCAGAAATTAAGGCACAAGATCATCAACCCCCGCCCCACATGGGGCCTGATTCTGGTGCTTTATCATTTTACAGGTCTCCCATTTGAACCATTTTAGGATGCTTCTATCAAATTGGTCACATTAAAGGATATCTTCCTAGCTGCTGTAACAGTGACAAGGAGAGTTTATACTCTCATGCTGTCCACTGTATCTCAACATTCATATAGATAAAATTGTATTGAGGACAATGCCCCAATTCAGATCAAAAGTGGTATGTACTTTTAATTTAAGTCAAGAAATGATTGTACTGTCATTTTGTCCACAGCCAGCGAATGAGGCGAAGTACACTTTGGATAGGGTACACGCTATAAAGAAATATCTACAGAAGATGGAAAAATTATTATTTATTTTTGGGCCAAGAGATAGGTAGCAAGCACACAATAATATTTCTGCAAGATGGATATAATATTGTGTATCTGGCATACCAAAATGCAAGGAAAGTTTATCCCTTAAAAATCAAAGCTCATTCTACAATAGCCACACCAGTATTGTGGGCAGGGTTGGGCCAAACATCTCCAGAAGAAGCACTGGACTGAATTTGCATTAATAGACATCAAGTTTGGTAGAAAGGTGTTATGCACAATGATCTAATCTCTCTCTTCCAGCCCTAACTGCTTTGGTATATCCCAATCAGTGCTAACTTTACTTTGTGCCCAGGACATACAGTACTTGAAAACTACTGTAGCGATAACTCTCAATATATATTTTTTTCTCTGTAAAATATTTTATAAATAAATAACACAAAAGAATCAGGATATATGCAACTTGGGATGACCCAACTAAATGAGGACAAAGGCAAACACAAGAGGAGATAAATATGGGTGCTGCAGGCAGAAAAAACCTTGTCAGGGTAACAGCATATGAAGAAAGAGGTAGTCGAGCACACCATAGGATGCAATAGGATTAGTGCAAATAGATCATTTTAATGACTGAACACAGTCATAGAACATCCAACGTTTCGGTGACTAGCACCTTCAAGCCTGATGAAGGGAGAGGGAGTGGCTCAGTGAGTAAAGACACTGACTGGCACGGAGTTTGAAGCAGGGGAACCTGGTTCAGTTCCCGGTGTCGGCTCCTAGTGACCTTGGGCAAGTCACTTTATCTCCCTGTGCCTCAGGCACCAAAACATAGATTGTAAGCTCCACGGGGCAGGGACCTGTGCCTGCAAAAATGTCTCTGTAAAGCGCTACATAAAAGTAGCAGCACTATACAAGAACATGTTATTATTATTATTATTATTATTATGACTGTGTTCAGTCATTAAAATGATCTATTTGCACTACTCCTATTGCATCCACTATTGGTGTGCTCGACTACCTCTTGCTTCATAAATAAATAACTAACATAAGGATGCTGAGGAAATAGAGAAATGTTCTTATCTGACATTTCTTCTAGCCGTCTATGGCAGCTAGAAGTTTACATTTCATTTTCTTCTAGTCCTCCCTCCTTAAGTTATTTTCAGTTGCAATGGGGTAGGGATTTATTTTTTATTTTTTATGTACAGTATGATAGAAATTTGGTCTGATATCTGTTTAATCAAGAGGAGCACTTATACCTGAGAACCAGAAGTATTTTCACTCTCTCATGTGGAAGTAAAAGTGTTAACCCATTCAGTGCTGGCTATCATTGGGTACTAGAGGAAAAAGAAATGTCGGTAAGAAATGTGTATGTAAGTGTATAAAAATTATAGATAGATATGCTATATATACACTATAGCATGACATTTCACATTTAGAGCACGACAAAACAATAAATCCTCTCACTGCACAAATACTGCTGTTGCCTTTCACCTATTGGGAACCCTCAAAGAGAGGTTGAAGAGATTACACTCATTCCCTTGCAGTGATCTCACACTCAGTGTTGGTAACCCACACTCACTCACTGGGGGTAGATCACATTCACACCTCTTTCTGGGGAAGGGAGATCACACTTGCTGAGGTAAAGCTCACACTCCCTCACTCTGAAAAGTGGGGAGCACCCACTCACTGAAAGGGTAAGAGTTCACACTTACTGGAAGGGGAAGCTCACACTCACTGGGAAGGTCAGGCCCGCCAACAGGGGGGGTCTGCCGGGGTTTGCGTCCCAGGCCCGGTGAGTCAGGGGGCCTGGCAGCCCTGTTCCCCTGCACGGCTGTGCCCGTGTAATAAAAAAAAAAGTGTCAGAAGAACAAAAAAGGCCGGCATTCCCTGTGCGCATGCACATAGCAGAGGTCCCCCCAATCGCCGGACCCCTTGTTCGCTCCCCCCCGGTCGTGCCTCCCTGCCCACATGGGCACTCGAGGGGAAGGTGGGCTGGAGGGGATGCGCCGTGGCCAACCTTGTTCCCCCCCGTGCCTACCTCCTGCCCGGGCAACAGGCACGGGGACCGGAGGCAAGGAGGGGGGAGCGCTGCAAATGTCTGTGGACCCGCACCCAACATGGGATGGAGGGGAAGCGCTGTGGTGAGCCTGCACCTGCAACCCAGGTCCCCCCGCTCCAGCCTCCTGCACCAGTCACCCACCCAGGCAATCATCCACCCAGGCAGTCAGTCACCCATCCACCCAGGCAGTCAGTCAGTCAGTCACCCACCCAGTCAGTAACTAACCAACCCACCCAGGCATTCAGTCAGTCACCCACCCAGGCAGTGTGTCAGTCACCCACCCAGGCAGTTACCAACCAACCCACCCACCCAGGCATTCAGTCAGTCACCCACCCATGTGCCTCCCATCTTCCCTCGGAAACCAGCCCCTCCACCTGCCAATTGAAACCCCCTCCAGACGGTTGAAACCCTTCCCCCCAGGCCGGTTGAAGCACTGGCAGGTTGAAGCGTGGGCCTGTTGAAGGCTTGTTCTAAAACAAATTACACTACTCCCTTTTCTTCTCTCTCTCCCCCTCTCTTCTCTATTCTCCCCCACCCCACACACTCTTAACCACATACACACACACACACACTCTTACCCACATACACACACTCTTACGAACAGACACTAAGGCTGGGGCCATGGTGCTGCAGACCATGCATAGGTGTCCGCATGCTGAGCGATTAGATTGCCTTAAGGCAGTGATCGCGTGCGTTAGCGCGAAGCGGGAGGGGGCGCACGCTGCGCAAGAAATCAGTTGAAACTGATTTATTGGCGCGACAGGCCGGTCACGTGAGTGGTTTGCCAAATGAGAGCGTGACACCCTCCACGGTGCAGCACGGCGCGTCTCCACTGATCACAAAATGCACCCGCTTCACGCGGGTGACGTCATGCACGGGCGAAGGCACCATGGTCCCAGCCTTACACACACACACTTACGTTATCATACAAGTTTAATGCTGCCATGGGGAGTAGAGCTGCGTAAGCCGTGCAGCGCCACCTAATGGCCGGAGGAGACCTTGAGCTGAACAGACCCTGCTACTCTCTCTGCTCATTACATAGATTGTTTGGACACCGGAACAGATGCGTAAAAACGGACTGGCACGAGTAAACCGGAACAGGCCTGGCTAAACCGGGACATCTGGTCACCCTAGTTTAATCTCCTTTTGCTCTCTCTCCCAGACATAAGTTCAGCATCAGGAGAGGAAGTGAAGCACAGTGCTCCATGCAAGCCGTAGGATGAATTACAGCCTCTATCTTCTCCACAGGATTTTTAACTGCAGTCTTGATCATCCTGCTGTGATTCAGTACAGGGAAGAGACAGAAAGGGTGGCAGGTGTATTGTTAGGGTTGCCAGACGTCCCACATATACGGGATTGTCCCTTATTTCTGTAGAGCGGTTTCTCCCACCCTATGGGAAATGTGGAGACTACTGAGTGTGTGGTGCTTTACCTGTGGCTCACAGGAGGTCTGAACCTGGTATCTGTCTCAGTGCAGTTTGCAAACTGGGCAGGGGCAGGGATACGGGGACTTGACTAATGGCGGGGCGATACGTGGCGTCGTAGAGCCCACTCGTGGACGCTCTGGCGGGACAGTAAAGACATGGTCTCTAATTTGTTCTGACTGCTTTTGAACTTAGATTGGGCACCCCAGGTCTGAATCTCAGCAGCGCCTCCAAATGTA